>NC_056728.1:265885201-266017701 GCF_019279795.1 Protopterus annectens
GCCCTAGGGCCTATACAAGCCTAGCCATAATAATTCCCTGGATATTTCTTCCCACAATATTTACTTCCCTGGACCCCTGTCTAGCAGCGTGACTGATGTGATCCCTGGGGTGAATTTCCTATCTCCCATCCAGTCGTTAATGTTCCTTTTGAAGAGGGCCAAGGAGGCGCTCCGCTTGACATGTATGGGCAGTCTATTCCACAGTATGGGGAGTCTCTGGGTCAGGAACCTATCCCTCCAGCATGTTTTGTTCACTGTGATGACAAGGTTTAGATCTCTGGAGCATGTGGCTTTGAGGGATTGGGATTTCTTTAAGTGGAGCATGTCCAACAGCTTAGGGTTTGATATGGCCTTGTATGTTAAGCAGAGATCGCTTCTGAGTAGACGATATGCCACAGAGTATAGCTGGAGTTTTTTTAGACGGTCATCATAGGGCATCTGCTTTAGGCCTGTAATTCTTTTAGTGAGGTATTTCTGCTGCCTTTCCAGCTGTTGCAGATGTCTTGTGAGGTACATACCAAATGGGACGTTGCACTCTATAATGGGTCTAATGAGGGATGAGTACAGTGGGACAATGACCTCCTTTTTTCTGGATGAAATGCCCTTAGTGATGAGGTGTGCCACATAGTAGGATTTCCTGACTATTATGGTGATGTGGTTATCGAAGGTGAGACCACTGTCCACCTGTGTTCCTTAGTCTAAGTATATATATATATATATATATATATATATATATATATATATATATATATATATAATTTTATTTTTTTATTTATTTATTTTTTTTAGGTTTCTTTGACCTCCATTGATTAGGTGGTACACTGTGCTCAGAAAATTCTCTATGTACATTTCTAACTAATCTGTCATAAAAACTATATAATATCTGTATTGTATCTATTTTTACTATGCTATGGTCTCAGATATGTAACCCCCTGTGATATATTATGTCCTCATATTACATATTATATAGTATGTCCTGTCAATTGACTTGTTTGTATTTTATTCTTTAAAGTCTGTTTTCTACTTCTATGTGCTATGTGGAGCTTTTCTTCCTGAGCCTTCGCTGAAAAAGAACGTGTCCAGTCGGACTTTCCCAATAAACAAATGTAAAGTAAAATAAATAGATAAAAAATAGATGTATTGGAAACCTTCAAAAGAGGACTGGATAAATAATTGGGAGACAAGGAGATGCAGTATAACATTAGTGAGTGTAATGAGGGTATTATGGACTCAAATCTTTCACATCTGTAATTTTTATATAGTTCAGAAATCACTGGTGAAATCTCACACATTATACTGTATATGGATACACATTTGATAAAAATCATCTTCTGTGCTCTCTTTCTTGAAGTTTGAATAGTTACTTTGCACACTGTGTTGTGCATATTCAGCAGTATTTATTCCACAGCCATAAATGTTGAAGAGCTTTATTTTGAAGCAGTATCTTTTTTAAACACCTTTATTGAATCATCAGTTGTGACTTAGACAAATTTACATTTATACAAAAGTAATCAAATTTTATTAAATTAACATTAACAAACATTATACCTCACGTATATTGCATGTAACCTAAGCAACATTAAATAAATTATTCAATTACTGCCCCTTTTTTAAACAAGAAACATCTTTATTAAACCATCACGACATAAGGAATCCTACATTTATATAAATAAAAATGAACCACACCGACACAATCCTATTTACAAACATTTTACATCACAAACCATACTGACACACTCCCAGTTGCAGACATTATGTATAACTTATAATCTACCCAATCATTTTCAATCAAACACTGCATGGCTCATTTAAGTCCTGCCTTCTTTTAAAACTCATTCCTCCCCTGTATGTATTGTATTTTGAAGCATTATATTGACATTACAATTAAGCTGTAGCAGTACAGTACAGTAATTCTCTGTCAAGCAGTACTGCAAACATATGTGCAGAATTGTGACACTAGCCGCCAGTTATCATTTAGTGTATAACTAGATTACTACACAGCTGATTTTATTAAAAATGATAACCTTACCCCCTCTTTCAGCATTTTCTTTCTTTATTGTAAAGAAACAGTAATAAAAAATACAGTGATAAAAGGAAACTTAACCCCTGGGATTCAGAAACATACTCACCTTGATGGTGGTTACTATCCTGCTGTTATTGCCTGGTCTGATAAGACACAGAACTTATCCATTAACAATGTAAAACTCTGACCTCAAAGTGCATATAATTGCTAATCTCACTTGCTTTCTGAACAGGACCTGTGGTGAGGAAGACAAAATGGTGGTAGAGGTTACGGAATCATATGAGCACAATTGCTGAACTTAAAAGATGCATCTGTCTGAGCTCATGCAGATGCGCTAAATGTGCTAAGATGAAAAAAGCAGCATGATACTTTAAAGGGGAAACTGGACTGTTTAAATCTATTATTTGAAAAGAATAAGGGGTGGAAATGATAAGTACAGACAGTAGGAAATGGGATAGAAATCAGATGAAAGCACCCAGGGGAAATAAGGAAAGAAAGAGGTGGGGGAAGTGGAGGAATGGTAATAATTTTTTTTTTGTGGGACAGGTGCCCAGTTTTATCCAAGAGAGAGATGAGGATGGATGTAGGGGAGGGTGAAAGTATGGTAAGAGGTTGAGGTTAAGTAGCAGAGGCAAACAAACACATAACAGTGACAAGACTGAGAGAGAGGTGCTGATACACTTGATTTAGAGTTATGAGACTAACAAAGGGAAGACACTGGCTGGAGAGAATTGGTCAATAAATAGGAAAGGGCATGGACACAAAAGGGAGGGAGAGATACATGGGAATGGGGGATAGGATAGGGATAGTCTTCTATTCTGCCCTGTCTGTGTCATCCCCAAGGGTTCAGACAGCACCCTCTGTAACTTTCAACTAGGATCTGGCTGTGATGGTTCTGGCAGGGTCGACTATGGATCTAACTATACTAACTACAAGAGAAGTCTTTCCATTTGTCCAGTGTGGGTGGGGATCTATCTGTCAGTCCAGAAGCACCCCTACTAACTTCAGCAGCTGCCTGAAGGTGACCTAGCACTCACCCCTTGCGGAACCACTATTGTTGACAGCTGTGATTTCAGTCTTTGAATCACCACTAAGAGCAGGGGAAGATGGAACATCACTCCACCTCAGTTCATCCCCTGGGGAAGCAACCTTTGCTAGTTCAGGGGCAAATTTAGGAGCTGGCTGGGCCTGCTAGAGGATGGTGGAACCAGGCCTAGGCCCTGGCACTTCTGTGCTGCAGCTGTACATAATAGCAAAATAAAGGGAGAGAAGTAAAAAAAAAACAAGTGCTTCATCAGAAAGGATAGCGACAAAGGTAGGGTTGAGGAGAAAGGGGAAGAAATTGCATCTAATCACAGTATGAACTGTATTACAGAACATTGAGTGGCTACTTGAGGGAAAAAAAAGCACAAGGAACAGCACAGTTGTGTGACATCTAAAGGTTGCTGTGTTGTGATGTGCTGTCTAACAATGTGCATACAAGGAAACCCCCTTAAGGGTATAATACCTCTACTGCCTGTTACTGACAGGTGTATTACTGCTGTTCTGCCTACAAAGTGCCACAACATTGCAAGGTGGTTTGGGATTACCCAATCTGAAGGGGTATTTCAGAGCTACACTATTAAGGCTCCTCTACATAGCAGAAGTAGATACCTATAATTCAAAGTGGAAAGAGATGATGACGAAACAGGCGGGATGTTCAATAAACAATGGAAGACTGGGATTTTGGATGGAGATTCTTAAAAAGAATGACAATAACTCTGCAGACTATTATATTTATAATGTTGCAGAAAGTATTCTAAGAACTAAGCCAACAAGGGAATGGAGAAAGGAGATTCTGCCGATAGGAATGACTGCAATTAGGGATGCAGACAATAGGCAAGAGGGGGCTTGAATTTATTGGAGAAAACTGGGAAAATAACCAAGGTATTAGGGGCAAATACATAGAGATGAAAAGGTAAAAGAATGGGAAGAGGCCAAGAATTTATTTGCACTGCGGGCTACAAATTGCTTTCCTGGTCAAGGATTAATATCAGAGTCTAGGCAAAGAGAAAGAAATAAAAGAATAATTAGTAGAGTGGGTAAAATATTGCATGATAATTATAACAATCAATTAGAGAAGGTTAGAAAAGATTGGGAAGAGAGACTCGATAAGCATTTCACAAAGAAACAATGGGGGGATATGTGTTTGTATCCCAAATGTTCAACAAAGTCTAGAAGATTTAGGATCTTTGCTTGGAAATGTTTACATAGGTATTTTTATACCCCAAGTAGACTACAAAGAATTTTTCCTCAGGTAGATAGCAAATGTTGGAGATGTGATAGAGAAGAAAGAGGTAATTGGGAACATATTTTCTAGAACTGTAATGCGTTGGCAGACTTAAAACATTTTCTGCAAACTGCTCTATCAGAAATATTGGGTGAGCATATTGATATAGCTAAGGAAATGACTTTTTTGAGCTGTGATACAGAATCGAAATTGCCTAGACATAAAAAGGCCTTGCTGAGTTTATGGTGGCTGCCAAAAAAACAATTACTAGAAAGTGGAAATCAAAGTCTAAGCTAACTATACTAGAAGTAGTAAATATAGTAGCAAAGGTAAAACAGCTGGAAATGGGATCTTTAGAAAAGGGTAGGAGCAAATTACATAAAAAAATAAATGGGAATTGTGAAAAAAAACATGCAGAGGAGGAATGAGGTTTAAAAGAAGGCAGGATTTGAATGAGCTATGTAATGTTTGACAGTGATTGAATAGATTGTAAGTGATGTATAATGTTTACAACTTAAATTATGTTAATATGGTTTGTTATCATTTATATAAATGTATCATTGCCTATGTCATAACTGATAGTTTAATAAAGATGTTTCTTGTTTAAAAAAAGGGCTGCAACTTAATTCTGTCAGTATTAGCAACTGCTTTTCCATACCTGTCATGTACTGTGTCACTAGCATGTGAGTACTGAGCTACTTCTGAAATGGCCACATACATGCTCCTCCTGACTAATTGATGAGTCTTGCTCAGGAAACCATATTCATGCCAATATCAATGCCTACACATGTACATGTAAAGACAGTTCCACTGTATGGTTTACAAATATGCAGGCAACTTTCTCAGATTTAATGCAGTAAAGCAAATATTTCTCAAACAAGAGCTTTTCTCTAAAGAAAGTAAAGAGCATGTGCTTCCCAGCACTTAGAAAGGTGCTCCATTTCACCACCAGAATAGGAAGCAATTCTTCTTAATAGCCTGAGCTGTGAAGAGAAATACAAATATTTACTTGTATGGCTTCATTATATCAAACAGGAAACAGAACATCTATAACAAATGCATTTACATACTTAACAGTTCATTTCTGGTGCCTATATTCTGACCCCTTCTTCCCACTGGCACTGAAGGTCAGGACATTGCCTTCGCAGGTCACTTTATTAACATTTGTTTACCAGGAAAGTCTGAATGGGTAGTGGTACCCATTTCAGTAGAGGATCATGGAGAAAAGCACCACATATATATTTGCATTGTGAAATACATATACATAGTACAAAAACATCAGCATATTAATTTGTATTACAAAATGTAATGGTTACTGCATATAGTAAAGCTATTTGTATAAAAATAAAAATGTACTGTTATATTTAGATAACAAAAGTGCATGGGAGTGCAAATTGCAGGATTTGATTACTGAGGTGAAACATATGCAGGAAGAGATGATTAAGGGGATTAAACATATGTACAGATTCACCAAATGCAGTGGGTGTTCATAGGTTCATAGGTGTGCACTAGGCTAATGGCTCTAGAGCCTTTACAAGCCTAGCCCATAGGATTACCCTGGCATTGTGACACCCGACCTTAGTTCCCAGTGCCTCTGTCGAGTAGAACCGCTGGAGTGTTCCCCTGGGTGACTTTTCTATTTCCCATCCACAAGTCAAGATTTCTCTTGAAGAGGGCCAGTGAGGTGCTCTGTTTGACATGCATGGGAAGTCTATTCCATAGCATGGGCAGTCTCTGGGTTATGAATCTGTCCCTCCAGCATGTTCTGTTGATTGTGGTAATGATGTTGAGGTCTCTGGAGCATGTGATGCGGAGGGATTGGGATTTCTTTAGATACATCATTTCTAACAGAGTTGGGTCAGACATGGCTTTGTAAGTCAAGCAGAGATCGCCTCTAAGTAGGCGATATGAGACAGAGAATAGTTGGATATTTTTGAGTCTGTCCATATAGGACAAGTGTTTAAGGCCTATGATCTTCTTTGTGAGGTACTTTTACAACCTCTCCAGTTGTTGCAGGTGTCTAGTGAGATACATGCCAAATGGGGTGTTGTACTCGATGATTAGCCTAATGAGGGAAGAGCAGAGAGACAATGACCTCTTTCTTTCTGGATGCAAAACCCTTAGTAATGAGATGTGCAACACAGAAGGACTTTCTGACCACAGTGGCAATGTGGTGGTCAAAAGAGAGGTAGCTGTCAACATGTGTTCCCAGATCTCTTATAACGCCTTCTGTATTCAGTGGACTACCATCGATGTGGTAATTCATGGGAACTGGGTTTCTCCCAAAGGGGATGATGACACATTTTTTGGCATTGAGCTTAAGGCCATGGTTCTGACACCAGGCAGTCTCAGTGAGACCTTTCTGTAGGATGTCAACATCACTTGGAGAGTTAATAATAGCTCCAAACTTGCAATTGTCTGCAAACTTTGTCAGCCAGAGTCCCTTCGTGTTGGCCTGGACTTCAGAGAAGTAGATACCAAACAGGAGTGGACCCAGAACTGAACCCTGTGAGGCTCCACTCATGACTTTTCGGCAGTCTGACTTGGAGTTAGCTACTTTCACACTGTGGGTTCTATCTGTGAACCAGTTTGCAACCCACCTAGTGATATAGGGGTTGATGCCTAGCTTAGTGAGTTTTTCTATGATTCCTGAGTGGGGAATGGTATCAAAGGCTTTGGCCAGATCAAGGTAGGCTGTATGAACCACCTTGCCCTCATCCACAGCTCTGGTGATTGACTCAAAGAAGTCAAACAAGTTGAGCAGACATGATCTACCCTTCACAAAACCAAACTGTGTGGGATCCAGAGTTTGGAGATTCTCTATATCTTTGTTTATTAGGTCCATGATGATGGGTTCCATAGCTTTGCATATCAGACTTGTCAGGCTAATGGAGCGGTAGTTCCCAGGGTCTGTAGTCACTCCTCCTTTGTGGAGAGGGATGACTGTAGAAGTGTGCCATTCGGTAGGGACAAAGCCTGAGGTGAGGGTGTGATTAAACAGGGCACACAGGTGAGGTGCCAGTTCACTCTGTTCTTCATGTAGAACACAGCCATAGATATTGTCAGGTCCTATAGAAGCTGTATTCTTGGCCTTGGACAGTGCTGTTTTAACCTGTGCAGCAGTAATACTGGGTGCCTGGCAATCTAGTGGTATTGTGATTGGTCCTTTGCAGGGGGAGAGAGGGGTAAAGTTGGCACTGAATCTGTCGGCCAGTATATTGGCAAAATCTGTTGGCTCGGTGTAGGAGGTACCATTGTGCAGTAGCTCAGAGCAAATCTGGGTATTGCCGTGGAGATTCTTTACATAACTATAGAAGGCCTTATGGTTGTCTTTACTATCTGCTGCAATTCTGTTTTCATAGCTAGGTTTAGAGGATTTGATGAGGGATCTCAACTTTTTGTTGAGGCTGATAAGGGAGGTTTTCCAGTCTTGAGACTTCACCTTATTCCGCATCAGTTTCCTCCTTCTGTTGTAGAGTTTGTTTATGGCAGGGGACTACCAGATTGGCTTCCTTTTTTTGGAGGAGAGCATCTTGGTTCTACTGAGTATGGCAAGATCCATGCATTTGTGTACGTGTTCGTACACTACATTGGTATATGATTCAGCGGTGATGCAACTATTCTCCATTTGCACGGGTGCTGTGAAGTTAGCCACCTCTGTTTTTAGGAGCCCAAAGTTAGCTTTGGAGAAGTTTTTCATGGTGGTTACCTTTGCATGGGGGAGTGGGAGGGATGTGGATTTCCAAGGTGATTACTTTGTGGTCGGATCTATCCAGGGAGGAGATGACTACTGGTGTAGAGCAAAGGTCGCCCATGTTAGTAATGACCAGGTCAAGGATGTTGCCACCTCTGGTGGGGGTAAGAAAGTGCTGGTGCAGGGCATTGGAATTAATGAATTCCAGGAAACGTTGGACAAGTGTATTGGCACGTGAGTAGTTTTCCCAGTTAATGGAGGAGTAGTTGAAGTTGCCCAGTATGAGAGTGTTAGGTTGGACCCCAATATTCTCCAGGGTGCTTAGGAATGTGGAGTGTGAGTCTTGGGACATGGTTGGGGATCGATAGCAGGCTATGACCTGAATTGCTGTCTTACCCAATGTTAGCTGCACCTGAAGTATCTTTGATGCGTTATGTTGGTCTACCAGTCTGGAGGCGTGCACATCCTTTATGAATATGATAACACCGCTGTCTTTGGAACTTCTGTCCAAGTTCTGAGGCCAAAAGGTGTGGAATGAGTTATAGCCTTGTAGTGCAGGGGTGCTTTCTGCTGCTTTGAACCAGGTCTCTGTTACAGCACAAATGTCGATGTTCTCCATTTTAAGGAGTGCTTCGAGCGAGTGCATTTTTAGATTTAGACCTGTAGCATTGAGCAGCATGCGCCTCAGATTGCATTTGTATGTAGCTGTTACGGTGGTAATTTGGTCTTTGGAACACCACCTAAAAAAGGCACTATGGGGTGGTAAGAGCCTTGGCCAGAGTCTGGAAACCCAGGGGTGACAGATGCAGGCCATCTCTGACAAGCCATCGAGGTTTGTCAATCATGTCATCCCAGGCAGACAGATACTGGATCCCCTTAGAATGACACCAGAAACTTAGACAATTTTTGAAATCAATCATTTTCTGCTTGTACTGTGGTATAATTCTCGGTGATAGTAGGATGCTTCTCAGGGCTAGGGTTATATCCGCCTGGGCTACATAATCTGAGAGCGCCTCTATGTCTCTTTTCATGTAGTCCAGGGAAGTACGTCTCAGGTCATTCACACCCACATGTACAATGACAGAGTCATATTTGTACCTGTTGTTGAGGGACCTGAGTGCATGCTTTATGTGGTGGATAATGGCACCTGACAGGCAGCTGACTGTTACTTTCTCCTTATTCAACGTAGTAAGTGGGACATCAATGTGCCTCACGATGAAGTCACTTATGACTAGTGTGTTGGGCATGCTGTTTTGCCTTAGGGGCTCTGGTTGAGTGGCACACTGTTTAAGAGAGGTATGTGTCTCATGATTAGTGTTGTGTTGTGGTGATTGAGTGTGTTTCTGCCTTGGAGGTCTCTGCTGTTTGGATAGATTTTTATTGAGAGCCTCCATGAAGGTGAGTGTGTGGTTTGTGTTTTTATGTGAAGGCAGTGCTGATGTGTGTTCTGAAGAGCTATGTGTTCCATGCGGTGTGGTACAAGTGTTGACCTTCTCCTCATGACCAGCTATTCCGGTCTTGGCTGGAGAGTGCGTGTCTTCTAATTTGGATATATAAGTGCATTTCTTGCAAGTCTGAGTGTTGGGAGGTAAGAGGAGAGGGTTGTCAGTGTACATGAGGCAGTTGCTACATTGCCTCAGGATGCCCAAGTTCATCAGGTTAATAGGAGAAAGCACAGGGAACTGACCTGTAGACATGCCTGGAAGAGTGGGCATTAATAATAAGTACTGGAGCTGTTTCCTAGTAGAACGTTTAGTGCTGGTAGCACTTTTTTATGTGCTACAATAATTGTTACAAGAAGTCTGGTAAAGTGCTAGACTAATAAGCTAGTAAAAGTGCAGGAGAGGAGAGAACTAGCAGATCTAAGGGAAAATTTGAGAGCAGACTTGGGCACCACTCAGAAGCTTACAAACAGTCCTGAATACAGCAAATCTGTATCTAAACTAGACTAGTTACACAAAAGGCAGGAAACAAGCGCAAACACGGGCTTTTAAACCAGAAAGTTAAAGGAGATGGAAAAACTGCCCAAACGGCCAATAAACTACACTTTTTGGGCCAGAAACCACTCCTCTTGTGATAGATAGGCTACCTAGTGCTTACCACTCTCACTGATAAGCTAGAAGGCTTCCCTCCAATGCAGAAAGGCTTGGGGGGCTCAGAAACTTGCATACAGTCCTGGATACAGCACATCTGTATCTGTACTAGACTAGCTGCAGGAAAGGCAGGAAAAGTGCAAACACTAGCTTTTAAACCAGAAAGTTGAAAGAGATGGAAAAACTGCCCAAACAGCCAATAAACTACAATTTCTGGACCAGACCTACTCCTCTTGTGATAGATAGGCTACCTAGTGCTTACCACTCCCACTGGTAAGCTAGAATGCTTCATTCCAACACAGAAAGGCTTGGGGGGCTCAGAAGCTTACAAACAGTCCTGGATACAGCAAATCTGTGTTTGGACTAGACTAGTTACAGGAAAGGTGGGAAGCAAGCACAAATGCGGGCTTTTAAACCAGAAAGATAAAAGAGATTGAAAAACTGCCCAAATGGCCAATAAAGTACAATTGCTGGGCTAGAAACCACTCCTCTTGTGGTAGATAGGCTACCTAGTGCTTACCTCTCCCACTGGTAAGCTAGAAAGCTTCCCTCCAACACAGAAAGGCTTGGGGGCTCAGATGCTTACAAACAGACCTGGATACAGCAAATCTGTATCTGGGCTAGACTAGTTACAGGAAAGGCAGGAAACAAACTTAGATTTTTTTTACTGAAAAGCAGCTAAGACAGCACTAAAAACAATTAAAGTGCAGTGCAAGCTGGCACACTTGAGTGTGCAGCAATATTAAAGCAAATATAGTTTAAATAAATGCAATTTATTCAAACTGTATTCTGAACTGAATTCAGTTATTCTTTTATTCAACTCTGAACAGTTAAAAAGTGCCAAAAAATATACTTATCAGCTGAGAAGCGCACTCAGTCAGAACACAAGAAGATTTTAGCAAAGCCTTTTTTTTTTAGTAAAGTGGAAAGGGAGAAAGGAGGAACATAAGATAATTCAAGGTTAAGAACCTAAGTGGGTTGGCCTTCTCAAATGTTCTCTCTCTATTACGTAGAATGAGCTAATGACACTAGAGTGGTCTGTACTTGTCTTGTGAATCCTGAGTACATATTGTAAAAAACAGTGTAGTGGAACAGGAAAGTCAGTAAACAGAGAACATATAGGTATATGAGGTAAGGACTAAGAGAAAAGGGAGAAAAGAAGAATAATGATATTTAAGTATATAGAATTTGTTTGAGATGTGAGCAGGGTACGGTTGAGAAGTTAGAAGTTTATGGGAATTGCCAGAGAAGTGAAATGGGTAATGTCAACCCTTTGTAGAGCATGGCAGAGCCAACAGTTGGAGAAGTAGTGGTGCCTGCACTGCTTACTGGAACAAGGTATGCTGGTGGCATCACTGACAACCCTGGTGAGACGGGTGCCAGGTATTCACCTTATACTGGAGACCCTCAAAGAAGTCACCAGACAAGTGCTGTCAGTGGTCTCTGTGCAGTAAATAGACACAGATCTTTGATTCTGTACTGCAGCACTGGGGCACCTTGCCAGAAACAGTGCTATTGGACAGCATGGCTATACTCTTGGTCTCATTCAGAGAAAAATGACTACTATCTTGTTACACCCAATTTCAGTTTTTGGTAATTGCTGTACAAACATAGGGCATCTCAGCATCTCAGTAGTGTGTCTTGTAGCAGGTTGTGAAACTGATGGTGATGATGTTAATGGCATTTCACGTTGACATAAAGGTGTGAGAAATGGCACATGTATGTATTATTTGCATTACATTTAACATTTAATTTCAAAAACCGCATTGCTTGTTAGTGCCTCTATTGATGTGCTGTACATTGTCTCCATTATTTATTTATTTATTTTACATTTGTTGACTGGGATTGTCCGACTGAGCTGAAGAGCCCTTTTTCAGCGGAGGCCCAGGGAGAAAAGCTCCAACATATTATACAATTTTCATTATAAAATTAATTATATATATATATATATATTATTAATTATAATATCATGTCAGTAACCTGCCCAAACATGCAGGATGTTCTGTGAGAGACTTTTAGCAGATCAAGGTCATAGAAGGAATGACTCAGAAACATTTATGAGTTAGGTGCTTATTTGTATAATCATGATTAGAAACTCAAATCTGGTTGCAACATAGAGCCTCACTGAGCTAGGGAAGAAAAGGTGGAGGTATGGAAGAAAACTTGAAGCACCATTAAGGCAGTTTGCTACACCTGTGTGAAATGTTGTGGAGATAGCATTGTTGACTTTGTGATGCACGTCCTATTTTTCCTAACTTTTACCATTGCTTTTCAGGCTTGAGTGGGGCTGGCTTTTACAGATATCCAGTGAATGTGTTTTTTTACCATACTGGGAACATTTTAACCTACTGCTGTAGTAAGATGTGCAATTAAGGCAGTTCTGGTAATGATATGGTGAGGTTGACTAGAGTCAAACAGTTTGTAGTGAAGAATTTACTCAGCATTTAAAGATGCAAAGCAAATAGTTTTGAACTGCTGTCTGCTGGCATTGTGCAGTGTATAAAGAAGTAACACATATGTCAGGAGTGTACTTTGCAATTGCTTTTTGAGTGTATTCTTCTTTCTGTTGTATGCTGACAGTACAGGAAATACACGCTTAAAGTGAAATCCATATGTTGTGCTAGCATTATGTGAGGTAGTGGAATATTTATCTATTTTGAAGCAGGGAAGAGCATCAACACAGCAGCAGAAACACGGTTAAATAGAGCCTTCATTGATGATGAAGTTGATGTTTGCACTCGATCCTTCAGTGAAGGGTTGTAGGGCTTTCTGGTGTGATCTCTTGTTGGGGTAATGATGATATGGTATCTGAAGCATAGTGTGCATACAGGATACAATGTTACAGGACTGCTTATCCTAGAGGGCTGTGTGCCGAGGCGCCAGAGCTTTTTTTTTTGTGTGTGCTGTACTTGTATTAAACTTTCATCTTTGGCCAGTTCTGGAATTTTCTTTCTTTATCCTTGGGTTGTTTTACTACTGCTCATCGGATTGTCTGATATGATCCTTTGTAGGGTAGCATGTTGAAGTGCTACTGAAGCATGGCATGCAGACAGGATATAGTGTTGCAGAACTGTTTGTAAAGCTGTCTGGTATGATCCTTTGTAGGTTAATATGATATGCTAATAATGTATAACATGCATGCAGGATACAGTGTTACAGGACTGCTTGTAGTGCTGCCTGGTATGATTCCATATCGGGTAACATGATGTGCTGCGTTACTGAAGCATAGCATGCGTACAAGATATAGTGTTACAAGGCTGCTTGTTTTTGTTGGTGGGGGGGGGGGTGTTGGAGTGAGTTAAACAGCAGGATTATTTTTTCAATTGATGAATGTAGGTCATCATGTCCAACTTTAAGATATATTTACAGACTCCAACCCAACCCAACAGAAGTAGTCAGATCCAGAGGATACAGGAATATACATTGCAAAGCATTCTAAATCTTTTCTGTCCATATATGTTTAATAGCCTGGTTTAACTGTGTGAATATATGTTTAATAGCATGGTTTAACTGTGTGAATATTCTTTTATAGGCGTTTAAGCTCAGCCCCCTTCCTGCTTTACTTGAGTCAAAGCTCACATTTGTAACATTTGACTATAACCACGCTGGCTCATACTTATGTTGTAATAATCTCATTGTGAATGCTTATTCATACTACTGCTATAACACTCTTAATACTAGGTATATTACTGTTTAGTATTGTTTTATATGATTAAGTTGATACTGTTTCTGCTAGCAAATATTATACTACATTTTTGTCTTACTATCTTCCTCTTTCTTCTCTTGCTATTACAGTAGTAATACTAAGTGGACCCCACAAAACTACACCTCCACCTCAGCCCTCCAGGAAGACCTGAACCTCTGGCTAGTGAAAAACTACTCTCAAAACCTGGTTTAGCCTTCCAACAAACTGTGGAAGTATGTCTTTGATAAAGGTTTAAATACAAACTTTAACCAGTGTACCCTACTCCAGCTACCTGCCCAGGACTGCCAGCAGCCAATATCACCAGTCCCTATCACCTTTCCAACCTAGACCCTCTTCCATCAGTCTCCTCTCACCATTTTATATACCTTCTCTCTCTTTTAGCTGTACTCCTACTGCTTGATTTCTACCACATTTACCCCATTCCCACCTGAATAACTCTGGTAAATCTCCCTCTGGCCACTAGGTGGCATACTTACTACTATCTGGTTTTCTCCCTCTTGTCTTCTTTCCCAACTCCCCAAATCGTTCTTTTCCTTTTATGTCTACCCTCTATACTTTCTTTTCCATCCTGGTCCTGCCCATCACCCCACTGTTTAACTCCTTTAACCCATATTTTTACATCACCATAGCTTTACCTTAATTATTCTTTTCTACACTTATACTTAGGCTACTTTTTATAAGGTTACACTACATATACACACAGACCTAGTTCAAACCTACCTGCTGCTTCCACACTTCACTGATTGTTTCTTGTCTGTACCACACAAAATTAATTTCTTGTGTGCTATTCTCTATAGAACAGGACTGCAGATTAGTAGAACAAATCATAACCTCTCACTTGACACTACTATTGAAATAATTATTACAAAACTGCAACTCAACCCACAAAAAACATTAAATATTGTCTGTACCTATCTTCCCCCAGGAAAGAATCCAGCCATATTAGAAGACCTTCTACACTGGCCCTCACTAAAATACTCTTAGGGGATTTTAACATTGACTGGAACTTATGTAAACAGACTAATCCATCTACCCTTATTAACCTGCATGGTTTCTCTCAAATAATCAACCTCCCAACTAGAATAAATAAACTTAATAACAAAGAAAGTATACTTGACTGGATTTTAACAAATAGTCCTCAGCAAAAATATACAACAGGGACTCTCCCAGATGACCTCAGTGATCACTCCCTCACTTATATTATTAGGCAAAAAAACAGCACTACTGTCCCTATTCAAGTCAGATCATTCCGTAGTAAGACATATTTTGACCTCAACCAGTTTCAAAATGAACTCATGCAAGTAAACTGGACACCTCTTAAATCTCTCCCAATAGACGAAGCAGTTAGTCACTTTAATAATACTTTTCTCACTATCCTGGAACACCATGCCCCAATGCGCTCTATGCGTGTCAAATCTAAAACAGCCCAATGGCTCTCAAATAACACTAAGAAACTTATCTTAAATAGGAACAAGGTTTGGGCTAAATGGCGAACTACAAAAAGCCTAACTGATAATGTCACTTTTAGACAACAGAGAAATATTACAAAGCAGGCCATCATACAAGATAAAAAGAATTTTTATACCCAGCTTCAGCAATCTTCACCCCACCAACCACATAAATTTTGGTCCTCTATCAATAAACTATTATCCCCTGGTAAAGTTGCCACACCAAACCCTTCTGGCTCTGACCCCAACTCCCCCTTACAAACAGCCAATGCCTTCAACACTTTCTTCACTTCAGCCATACTAAACCTAGCTAATCAACAAAATCCTGATACCTCCAAACTATTTACACCTAACTCTATTCCCCCCCCCATTTCACCTTCAACCCATACCTACCTCTCAAATACTGTCCTTACTTTATAAACTAAAACCTACAACCCCCTCTGCTGACCAATTACCAGCTGAATACCTCCAACTAGGTGCAAAAGCCTTAGCATACCCCATCTCTATACTCATTAATAGGACAATAAAAGAAAGTACAATTCCATCAGTCTGGAAAATCTCTTATATTATCCCTCTTTTTAAAGGAGGTGACTCTACTGAGTATTCTAACTACCCTAATTGCACTACTATCTCCACTTGGAAAAATTATGGAGAAGTGTGTCCACAAACAGTTACTAAATCACCTACTAGACCACAAACTCCTGGCTAATTGCCAACATGGGTTTCGACCATACCATAGTACTAGTACAGCCTTACTATCCTTCATTGACTCAATTAACAAAAACCGTAATAATAATACTCCTTCTTCAGCATTCTTCAGACCTGTCCAAAGCCTTTGACATGGTAAATCACCAGCTTCTTCTCCATCGTTTAAAATCTTTCTCTCTAGATAATCTTGCCTTATGCTGGTTCACATCTTACCTGGACAACCGCAAACAAGCAGTTCTATGGGACAACCAACTCTCTGATCTCCTCCCCACCACTATAGGAGTCCCTCAGGGCTCTATTTTAGGTCCACTCTTGTTTTCCATTTTCATTAATGAACTTCATCTTGCTACTCCACAATCAACTTGTATTCAATATGCAGATGATACTACCATCATTTGTGCAGCCTCTACACAGTCAGAACTTCACTCTCTCACACAAAAAACCTTCTCAACTATAGAACAATGGTTCTCTAATCATTGCCTTCTCCTTAACCCCAAGAAAACCAAACTCTTGCTTTTTTCACCCACCCACTTGTCTACCTCTATCCATTTTACGCTAATATCTGATAATGGAACCATTATCTCTCCTGACCAAACAACAAAACTCTTGGGTATCACTATTGACAATCAATTAAAATTTGACAATCATATTAATCTTACAATAAAATCGACCAACAGAAAACTAGGCTCTCTATAGAATCAAATCTTTTCTTACTCCTGAAGCCAAAACTACCATAGCCAGAACTCACTTAATCTCAACCCTTTTATATGCTTCCTCCATATACACAAATCTCTCTAAACATAATCTTAGCAAACTTACCTCTTCATATAATAATATTGCCAGATTTGCAACTGCCTCTCCATATAGAACTCATCATTGTTTAAATCTCAAAAGCTTGGCTGGATGGAACTACCACACCTCATACAATACTATCAACTCACTATTGCCCATAATGCCCTACATCACCCTGAAAACACCCCAATAATCTCCACCCTCATAACACCCTATAACAATCTGAGGCATCTACGCTCCACCAACAAAATACTGGTCCAAACATCCCGATCCAAAAACTCAGCAGGTGACTCCACATTTTCCAACTCAGTTGGCAAAATATGGAACAAGTTACCACAGGAACTTACATCCCTAACATCACTCTCCCAATTTCAAACTAAACTAAAATCCTTCCTAAATATGCATTGGCTATGCTCTTGTCATAACCCAGGTTAGCTCTCTCTTTTTTTGCATCATTATCCGACTCCTTAACACCCATTCTCTTTCTTCTCTTCTTCATACTCTAATGAAGTATTTAATATTCTTATCCTTTCTTTCTCTTCTCCATCCTAGGTTTTTGATTTTACTCAAAAGTTAATACAACCTGTTTAAAAGTTATTACATATGTTTTTTTTTTCTCTGTATTTTTGTAGATTATGTATATCTTGACATTGTTTAGTAGTTTGTAGTGGAGCTTTTCTCCCCGGGCCTCCACTGAAAATGGACATATATCCAGTTGGACTAGCCCGGTAAACAAATGTAAAATAAAAATAAAATAAAAAATAAACATAATTTGAAACATTTCCCTATCCATGTACTTGTAAAATGTATTCTTTATCCTTACAGCAAAATGCCTGGAAAGACAAGGGCATAGAAATTCAAGTTCTCCCATGAGGTGACTGAGATCTTGCCAGCCACCTATCATATAACCACTCCATGTCTTACTCCAGTGTTGATGGCCATCATGGAAGTGGGAGGCCTAGGCCAGGCACACTCAACACCACCAATTTCACACCAACATCTGTTGTGGTGATGCTTATGGCCAGATGATGACATCCACGAGGGTGTGGTGCACGTGTACTCAATACTCACACTCCATGGAATCACTGTGCTGGGTTAGTCTATCACTTTCCATTTCTTTCTTGCTATGCACACACTTTGGATTTCAGTGCCAAAAAAAAAACTGTATGCTTTTGATCGTTTTGATGACTAGATTGCCAGCCAAGACCTGCACAGAAGGTGCTTTGTTTGCCTCAGGAAGAGTCGCAGTGTGTAGTATTACCTAAAGTATCAGAGCTTCATCTTAGCCACTTGGCACATGTGAAATAAAACAACAACAAAACAAAAAATCTGGTGTCTTTCTTAATGTAATTAGAGGGGCATCTCTGTAGTAAGTATTACAGTGATGGGCAGGAGTTCCTATGCATAATCCCATACAGGAATTGGAGGTGATGGCGAATGTAAAATATGAAGAGACCGGGCAGTGACCTTATTCTTCTCCATCTTTTATGTCCACTATTGTGGTGGTCTTCAACCCTTCACAGACACTGAGTTTGCACTTGGTCTGCAAGGCATCAAGCTCACACTTGTCATCCACTGAGGACTGTGGCAGGAAAGGTACCAAAGCCAGCTGTTAAAGAGCCAAAAAAGTGCCAAAACTCCCAAAATTGAGCAAAGGTTTAGCAAGTAATTTAATCATTGGGAGCTGCAGGTGATCTGGGACTTGCTTGTTGTATTCCTGTATTGGAAATGTTAATTTAAAGTTTGTTTTCTTCTTCTTGATTTTTGCTCTTATTTCATTACAGTTTGTTTTATCATATGATGTTAAGTTGTCTATCTCGCCTTCATTCTTGCTGGATGGGTTCGGAGCCGACCTCGGCTCCGACTCGGCCACTCTAAAAGCTCGAGAGTTGGTTCCACCGGCTCGAGGCTCCCCTTATATCCCACAATGCTAGGCGAGAGTTACCTCAGATCTCGTTTGCCGCTACAGCTTCGAGGTTGGTTGCTTCTACCGGTTCCTGGTGAGTGTTACTTTTTACTTGTAAAAGTTACTCTTTTAAACCCCTTTTAAGTTAAATTTCTTTCTTAGTTAGTGTAGATTACAAAACTTTATCCCCGACCCTAAATTTTTCTGTTTCTTTACCAAAGAACCTTTGGTTCTTCCTTTGGGCCCTTAGGCCTTCCCTTCCCTAGTGGAGTGTTTGTGTTTCTTGTAGTTTACTTTAATTTTAGTGTACTTTAAATTCTAGTATTACCACTAAAATTATTATTTTTTTTTTTTTTTTCCTGACAGGGTATAACTTGTGTGTTTGGGTGTGTGTTTGTGTACACCTGTCAGTCAGGGAAATGTCTAAAGAAGCAAAGGTCTCCGGATTCAAGAAGTGTGATGCGTGCTGTCAGAAAATGTCTCTGACAGACGCTCACACTTCTTGTGTCTATTGTCTGGGGCCTTTGCACCTGCAGGACTCCTGTGCTGTGTGCCATGGCTTCAGCCCCAGGGTCCTGCAGGAAAGAAAAAACAAATTAATTCTTAGAGGCTTACTGAAGCCAGAGGATTCCCTGTCAGTTTCAACAGGGAAGCCCTCTAAGGCATCGAGGTCTTCGGCTCCGGCTTCTGAGCCGAGACCTCAGGTTGCTCAACCTTTGCCTTTATCGGCTCCGGCTGGAGCCGATAAGTCTCAGTCCACAGTTTCTGTGGCTCCCTCGGCTCCGGCCGGAGCCGAGGTTATTGAGGTACCCGTGTCGGCTCCAACCAGACCTTCGGAGCCAACAACTAGAAAGAGGTCTAGGTCACCATCTCTTGGCTCCGTTCATTCGGCTCCAGGATCTCCCCTGCTGTCTGAACGGAGCCAAAGGTCTCATTCCTCTAGGTCATCGAGGCTATCCGATCATGACCTTCAGAGGGTAGTGAGTCGACTACTTAAGTCCGAGGCACTAGCCCAGATGCTTCAGAGCCCGACTCATCAGTCGGTGCCTGCCCCGGTCCATCAACTTTTTCCTCCTTCGACTCTTTTGAGTTCGGAGCCGGGTCGCGTCGGAACCGAGACTGTGATTACTTCGGAGCTGAGACAATTGTCTTCGCCCGCTGCGGCTCCGTTCTTCTTTGGAAGAATCTCGGCCGGACTTCCCTCGTTGGCTCCGAGGGGTGAGTGGCATCGGACCCTTGTCCGACCCCCTCCCTCTCGGGGCTTGGCGCTGGTGAGTTCGGCTCCGACATCGGCCTCGAGCCATCACTGTCGGTGCCGAGGGGTTCTTAGCTCCTCGGAGCGGGGACCTCTGGCTCTGCCTGACAGGGGTGCATTCGAGGTCATGCGGAGTGTGTTAGGGCCTGGCTCTACTCCACAGTCGGCTCCGCCGCCCCTCCCTCTATGCTGCCTCAGGGTAAGTCAACTCACTCCCTCATCCCGGACCGCAGAGAGCCAGCTCCTCAGGAGCCCCTGTGGGATTTCATCCTCTTCCGAGGCCTCTCCTGATTTGGCAGAAGAGCCCCTCGGAAGAGGAAGTGCAAGAGGAAACACATTGACTCACCTGAGTCTATCACGCCAGACACAGATCTGGATGATTCTGAGGGTTCCCCGTTCCCCTTCTGAAGATGTCTCATTTGCAGACATTCTGGAGATCCTGAAACAGAGGGAAATTGGCCAGCCCTCAACCCTTCGGAGGACGAATCTGTGTATCTTGAGGCGTTTGGCTCGCCCTTCCACCTCCTGGGTGTCCCCCTTGACCCCCTCATGCAGGTGGTTGCTAAGAAGGCATGGACGGCTCCTGATTCAGTGGACCCCACTCCCAGGAGACCCTCTAAGTTCATCACAGCTCCATCAGACAAGCAATTTTTATCGAAAGGAGTTTCTGTGGATGCTATGGTGGTAGCTGCTGCCACAAAGAAGGAACTGGCTGATCCTTCAGTGCCTGTCCATCCACCTAACAAGGAATCTAGGTCCATGGATAGGTACGGAAGCGGATGTTCTCCTCAGCGACATTTACCATGCGTCGCTGAACTACCTGTGCCATTTCACTTTCGCCTTCAAAGGGACTTGATCAAGGAAGCGAGTGAAATGTTAAAGGATCCTACAGCTGCGGGTTTCCAAGAAAAATGAACACGCAGCTGCCTACCCTTAATTCCATATCCAACTCCTCCATGCCCCTCCTCTCTTATGCGGCCGATGGAGCGAGCAGAGCTGCACGGACAGGTGTAGCCTTACGAGGCACGCCTGGATGCGGCTATGCAATTTTATGGACCCTTTCAAGACGTCTTTCACGAACTCCCCTTTTGATGGATCGCCTCTTTGGTCCTCAGGTGAAAGAAGCCCTGAGTAGGTGCGGGACTGATGGCAAGACCCGTTCTGCCGGCAGAGCCCATTTGGCGAGTCCTGCTAGGCCTTACCCCAAAGGCCAGAAGGGTGGGAAGATGTGGTTCCGTAAACAATCTCAAGGGACTTCGCCTGACGACAGAGTCGCTTTTCCTACCAAAGGCAGAGGTGGGAATAACAATGGTAGACGCCGCCCTAGGGGCAGGGGTCCGCAGAACCAGGGCAATCGGGAAGCCTTTCCTGACAAGCCCTTTCAGCATCCCTGAGGTGTTGCCCGACTGCCCATCTTCGGAGGCAGTCGGGGAAGATTGTCACTGTACCCAGAAGCCTGGCTATCCCTGACTCAAGACAAATGGGTACAGTCCATCATTTCCGAAGGCTATTCTATCCCCTTTCTTCGTTTTCCAAATCAGTCAAAATCCCTTCCAGATGTTCCACCCGCTCAAAGGGATATAGCAGCTTTGGAAATTTCAAAACTGCTTGCAAAAGAGCAATTCAGTCAGTGCCAGCAGACCAACAAGGATCCGGAATCTACTCAAGGTTCTTTTTAGTTCCAAAGAAAACAGGGGACTGGAGACCGATTTTGGATCTCAGTGTCTTGAACAAATCAGTCAAGAAAACAAGATTTCGGATGGTCACGCTGCAGTCCATTCTTCCCCTTGGGCAAAGGAAACTGGATGTGCTCTATAGACCTTCGGGATGCGTACTATCACATAAAATGAACAGACGCTCCAGAAGATTCCTCCGCTTCAGGCTGGGAACCAGTCATTTTCAGTTCAGGGCCCTGCCCTTTGGTCTCACCACTGCCCCGGTGTTTACCAAATGCATGGCAGTAGTAGCTTCTCACCTGAGACGACAAGGATTCCAGGTGTTTCCATATTTGGACGACTGGCTTCTCACAGCTCCCACCAAGCATCTCCTTCTGATGGCCAGAGATTATACTTTTCGCTTTGTCAAAAACTGGGTATTTCAATAAATTGCGAAAAGTCTGTTTTGTCGCCTTTGTCGTACTATTACCTACATAGGCAAATTTAGATACTATAAACATGTCTGCAAGGCTAACGAACCAAAGGATATCAGACATTCACAAATTGGTGTCACTTCTTCTCAACAACAACAGAGTCAAAGCCAGGTTAGTTCTAAAGGTGTTGGGAATCATGGCAGCGCCATACCTCTCCTTCCATTGGCCAGATACCACATGCAGATCCTTCAGTGGATGCTTTTACTCAATGGTCATACCAGGAACTTCCAATGTCTCACACCATTATGATCACGCAAGCGTGCAAAAGCATCTCATGTGGTGGATGTCTTCCCCAGCTCCTGTCGGAAGACCATTTGTTCCACCTCCTCCGGTTGCTACTCTGACAACGGATGCCTCCTGATCGGGTGGGGGGCATTATCAGGGCAGGACAGTCCAGGGCACATGGCAACCAAACGAATGCCACTTGCACATAAATGTTCTGGAGATGAGAGCAGTGCTTTTAGCGTTGCAAGCCCTTCAAGACTCTCTTCCCTGGGAACGATTGCAAACCAGAGAGACAATATGTCTGTAGTGTGGTACATCAACAAACAAGGCGGAACCAGAACATACCCCTGTGTCGAGAAGCACTCAGACTGTGGCAATGGGCGATTTCTTCTCAGCGTTTCTGATAGCAACGCACATCCCGGAAGTCCAATCACATTGCGGACAAGTTGAGCAGAGCTATACTCATGCCTCACGAGTGGTCTCTGAAAGACTCTGTAGTGAGAGAAATCTTTCTCAAGTGGGGTCAGCCTTGCTGCGATCTTTTTGCTACTCCCCAAAACAGCAAGTGCAGAGAATATTTCACTCTATTCCCTTTACCAGGCCAACCCAGCAGGGACGCTCTAGTCCAAGTTTGGCCCCGGGGACTTCTGTATGCATTTCCTCCTTTCCCACTGATATCTCAAGTAATACAGAAAGCTATCGCTCAGAAGGCCTCATTGATCCTCATTGCTCCTTACTGGCCTCGACAAGTGTGGTTCCCCTTTCTACATCAGTTTCTTTTGGAGCGACCGTGGAATCTGGACCTAGTTCCAGATCTTTTGATCCACCAGTCGGGTCAGTTTCATCGCTCCCTCCCCTCTCTGAACCTCACTGCTTGGTTCCTCCAATTCCAACCGTAGCCAGGCTTCCTCAATTATCTCACTCTGTTAGAGATATATTGATAGCTTCCCATAAATCTTCCACTCGAAAGATTTATTTGAGTAAGTGGAAACGCTTCTCATATTGGGCACAAGGAAAGGACATAGATCCTTTAACCGCTTCCATCCAACTAGTCCTTGATTTTTTAGCTGAACTCTTCCATGCAGGTTCATCTCCATCTACTCTTAAGGTTCAATTGGCAGCTATTTCTAACTTTCATGTGGGTATTTCTGAATTTGCCTTAATGTCCCACAAACTTTGCAAAGCTTTTTTGAAAGGAGTTTTTCTTCTCAGACCTCCTATAAGAAATCCTCCTTCTCCTTGGGACCTAAATTTAGTTCTTGCTTCTTTGATTCTTTCCCCTTTCGAACCTGCAGCTTCATGTTCCTTGAAATTATTATCATGGAAAACTCTCTTTCTGGTGGCTATTACATCAGCCAGAAGAGTTTCAGAACTCCAAGCACTCAGTTGTCGTCCTCCTTATCTTTTGTTCCATAAGGACAGAGTGTCCTTGCGAACTAACCCGTCTTTTTTGCCTAAGGTGGTTTCAACATCAAATCTAAACCAAAGCATTGACCTCCCTGTCTTTTTTCCAGAGTATTCCAATAAGTCTGAACAAAAGTTACACTGCCTGGATGTTCATCGTCAATTAAGGTACTACTTGGATAGAACAAAACAATTCAGAAAATCTGATCAGCTGTTTGTCTCCTATGCGGAAAGCAGAAAGGGACTTTCAGTTTCAAAGGTATCATTATCCAGATGGCTAACATCTTTGATTTCCCTGGTATATGAAATTAGACAACAGAAATTGCCTAATAAACCTAAAGCCCATTCCACCAGAGCTTTGGCTGCTTCTTTAGCCTTCCAAGACAGACTGCCTATTGACACCATTTGTGCAGCGGCTACTTGGGCTACTCCTCACACTTTTATTTCTCATTATAAGTTGGATTTAGCTTCTAGGCATAGAGCTAACTTTGGTTCCACTGTTCTCAGGAGTCTGTTCCGTTAGGCCACCCGGGACAAGGTGCTAGGGACGGTCCCATCCAGCAAGAATGAAGGCGAGATAGACAACTTAACATATAGAAGTTATGTTCTTACCATAACGTTCCATGTTAGTTGTCTTCTTCTCGCCTTCTTCTTGCGTCCCACCCTCCTTCCCCCTGGCCTGGACAGACCTAGAGGAGTTGTGATCGTGACCTCTCTTTCTACCACCTCTTTCTTAGTCATATGCTATTTTGCATATTTCTTGGTTCAGGATGTAGGTCACCCTTCTTTCTTCCTGTTGTTAGAGGTGGACTCTGTTTTACAGTTATACTGTTACTGTTATAAGCTGGGTTAGATTACAAACGAGATCTGAGGTAACTCTCGCCTAGCATTGTGGGATATAAGGGGAGCCTCGAGCCGGTGGAACCAACTCTCGAGCTTTTAGAGTGGCCGAGTCGGAGCCGAGGTCGGCTCCGAACCCATCCAGCAAGAAGAAGGTGAGAAGAAGACAACTAACATGGAACGTTATGGTAAGAACATAACTTCTATTTTTCTTTACATTTAAGGCTGATTTTCTTGGAGTTTAAAAAGTTTTTGCCTAGAGCCAGTTAGAACAGATTAGTTTTCATTCACTGGCTGCACAGGAATTAAATCTCGTTAATTTTCGGGAGGAGTGGAGAAGTATAATTCCATATGTAGGATAAGTAGTGCAGGAAAGGGTTTAATCACTGGGAGTTAAAAGTGCTCTGAAATTTGCTGTTGTGTGACTGTATTGGAGTTTTTCATTTACTATTTACATTTTTCTTATTCTTTTTTGCTTTTATTTTATTACAGTTTTGTTTTATTTTAATTTTTTTGTTTTCCTTTAATACTTTTTTTGTGGAGTTTTAAAAGTTCATAGTTAGGACCAGACAAAAAAGGTTTGTATTCTATTCACTGATTACAAATGAATTGAATCTAATTTTGAAGGAGTTGCTGAGAGGAATCATTTCTTATTTAGTGTAAGCAGAACAGGAAATGGTTTAAGCACTGAGAGCTGCAAGTGTTCCAAGACACTTTCCATTGTGTGACTGTATTGGATTTTCCCACCCAGCCATCCAGTCTCTGTTATGCTTTTAAACTCTTGAGTTGCGCGCCCGTACAGTAAATTTCATTTTGGAAAGTTCTCCCAGTCTCATCTCATCTGCTCATACTACTGGTACTAAAAGATTTGTTTATTTTATTTATTTACATTTGTTTATAAGGAAAGTCCAACTGTGAAATAAAATCCATTTTCAGTGGAAGCCTGGGAAGGAAAGCTCTATGGATACATATACATAGTTGTTTTGACAATGCACAAAACATGTTTAAGGGAAAATGAATTTCTATATTTTTAGGAGTCTAAATTTAAGAATTTTAGTTTGCAGCTGTGTGAACAATTGCCATCCTATATGTATAATAGAAAGTCCGACCTAATGAAAATTTTATTTATCGACAGAGATTATGAAGAAAGTAAAATAACAAATATATTTAGGTGACAGATAAGATAAATTTGTTTATATATGTTTACATGTGTGTATGTATGTGTTTCTTAACCAGGTGGGTGGTTGGGTGGTCTGGTCCAATAATTCTTCAATGATTGTTATTTTCCATTTTAATGTAAATGTTTAAATGAGGATGGTGACATCACATAAGCTGATGTTGATTCACAATGTAAATAACACAAGTTAATCAAGTTTTCCCTAAAGACTTTGGCAATTCTGTGATTATCAAATACAGTATAGATGTTTACAGAATTAACCATGTTATTTCTGAAAACTGGAACAGGGTTAATCCAGAATAGAGTAAAGTAACAGAGGAACAGTTTAGGCTTCTGAAGTAAATAAGAACAATATTAATCTAAAGCATTTATTAGAGTGAGAAAATGAACAGAAGCACACAGGGCTTTGTGGTGACTGGCTGTCTTAAATGTGATGCATGCAAGAGCTGCAGATAAATACAAGGGTCCATCTGAACTCTGTGTAACCTTGAAAGGTTAGCTGGTGCAAGACGAAAATGTAATTGTAATAGCACCAACATGGTGTATTTGGCCATCTGTCTAAACTGTGACAGTTTCTATGTTGGCAAAATAACCAGGAAGCTGTCATAGTGTAAATATTAACAGTCGTATGTAGTTCAGTCCAAAGATGCAAACAGTGTACTATTTAAAGGAGAATCACGCCCACAGACTGAAAAAAAATGTTAATTTCACCAAGTCTTGTTGTTTCCTACATTTTAACACTACTTTTGCACTCTATATTTTATATATATATATATATATATATATATATATATATATATATATATATATATATATATATATATATATATATATATATATATTTATATATATATATATATATATATATATATATATTTAAATGCAATTCCAGAGTCTGCCCACATGAGGTCTGGCATCTTGATTTTTTTAGTTTACCTCTAGGTATCCCATGATGCAGTGTTTAGCTTTAAAATATTACATCATAGCCCCTAAGCTCCTGTCAATGCATTTACTTTACATGTGTTTTCACACATACCCTGCTTTTTTTTAGTCAGTCAGGATTAATTACCATTTCTTGCTTTTCAGTGACTACTTAAAAGACAAACAGGGATAATCATGCAGAACAGTATTCTCAGCATATGAACTTTGGCTCCTGCTGTGACCTATCAATGACAGCAGGAAATAGCTCACATTTGCCACTTTGTCAGATACAAAGGGGAGTTCTTTAGGGAAATGGGAGAGGAGTTTAAGGACTACAACTCAGGCATAACAAAAGAATGAAAATTGGCCACTTCAGAAAGAAAAAGAAGTAACAAACACCGAGAATATTGTTGTGATTGATTGCTGTTAAATAGTTATTTGTTCTTTAACAGTTGTGATGCAAGTGTTTTAGTATTTAGGACGGCTATATAGCTGTGATTGTCTTCCTGATGAAATCTGTAATATAAGATTAATGCACATAGTCTTAAAAGGCTGTGGTGGATTTTATCCCCATTGTGTTGCTGGTGTTTGAATCTGTAGTTGTTTTTTCCCCATTGGTACATACAGAATGATTAGCTTTATCATAGGCTGTGAAAGTATTATAACTAGTCACCCTTCCAAGTGCCTTACTGTTCATTATACCATTACATACTTCCTGAAATGTACATGTGTGTGGGAAGCAAAGTTCTGCATATACTCATGCAACATTACATACAACTCCCGTAGAAGGAGTTCATCCCCCTGCACACATCCCTGCTCATTGTAGTCAACTACAAGGTTCCTGCATGTTGCTGCTAAGGTGAAAATAGTGATTGCTGAACTTCTTTTCAGCGTCTTGGTTCAGGTTATGTGTTTTCTGGAGTTTTGATTGACGTCCCAGTATCTTGCCCTATTTGGCTGCACTAGCATCCAGATGCAGTGAGACTGTGGGATTATTTTATTTTTTTTTATTTTGCTTTAGTTTATCAGGTTTGTCCAACTGGCTTTAGTCAATAACCTCTTTTTAGTGGAGGTCCAGAGAGAAAATCTCCAGCATATTACAAACATTTTAAATAGACATCCAGTAATACAGGGCTTTGTGGTGACTGGCTGTCTTAAATGTGATGCATGCAAGAGCTGCAGATAAATACAAGGGTCCATCTGAACTCTGTGTAACCTTGAAAGGTTAGCTGTCTTAAAGGTGATGCATGCAAGAGCTGCAGATAAATACAAGGGTCCATCTGAACTCTGTGTAACCTTGAAAGGTTAGCTGGTGCAAGACGAAAATGTAATTGTAATAGCACCAACATGGTGTATTTGGCCATCTGTCTAAACTTGCACTTGGAAGGGTGACTAGTTGTAATACTTTCACAGCCTATGATAAAGCTAATCATTCTGTATGTACCAATGGGGAAAAAACAACTACAGATTCAAACACCAGCAACACAATGGGGATAAAATCCACCACAGCCTTTTAAGAGCCATTTGGAGATGTGTATCAATAGGTTTGCCAGATAGATAATAGATCATATGATTAGTGTTTAGAAGTTCAAAGAAATGGAGGTGAGGAAAGGAACTAGGTAGGGCAGTAAATGTTAATATTGTAGTAAAGAGGTGGAGTATAAAGCAGGTTCATAGGTAATTACATATATGGTTATCATAAAGTTATATCAGAAGTATAGAAGTGGGGGAGGTGACTACCATCAGAAAGCTGTGTATATGGCTGATAGATGCTAGTAAAGCAATTTAGGTATTGGTGAAGAATTTCTATAGTTTAGTAGTGCTAGTGTTTTTATCAGTAAGAAGGATTGTTGTGCAAGGTCATGGAGTGCAGAGAGAGACTTGGCAAATAAGATTAGGGTCAAGTCATCAGCATATTGAACTAGGGTAGCATTTTTGGTAGCAGTGTAGAGGTCATTGATGAATATGTTGGAAAGTATGGGACTTAGTATAGCTCCTTGTTGGACACCAGTAGTTTCAGGCAGGAAGATGGAGAAATAATTTTTAATTTTCACTGCCTGTGCTCTGTTTGAGAGGTAGGTAAGGAACCACTGCAGTGAAGAGTTGATGAGCCCTAAGTATGAGAATATATGTAAGAGTTTTTGGTGGAAAACAGTATCAAAAGTTTTGAATATGTCTAGATAGGTGGTGGAGACTAGAGAGTAGATCTACATGGGCCTGAAAAAGATTTTCTACCTTGACATAACTGATCATATCACACATCTCAGTGTTGAAAGTGTTGTGATTGCAGGAATGTGTTGAATTTAGAAGCACTTAATTTTTACTTGGAAAAAATATGCATGAGTCTTTTCAAAAAACTGTGCAATGATAGTGGAGATAAATGTATCAGTGATAATAAATGAGTTGTGGCAGGGTAGGGCCGCTAAAGCAGTATCAAAAGCTATCTCAGAATAACAAAATAAATGTGTTAAATATGACCACAAAACACTTTTATTCAATAATATACATATTGCACTTAGCGGCTCAGCCATTATCTTCACTGAGTAAATACTTTTGCAAAAACACACCAAATTTAAATAAGCTGCATAATTCACATGACATAAATAAGTCACAAATTTTAAAACATCATTCTGCATTTAAACCATTTGGTGGAAATGTATCAAACATTAAAATAAATTGTGTTTCATTCTTCAGTAAATACTGATGTGAAGTTGTTCAATCTCGCCATTCATTCTTAACTGATGTGTTCGGAGCCGATCCATCGTCTCCGGTACGGCCGTATGCAAAGCACGAGGTCTTCCAGTAGCTCTAGGCTAAGCCCCTATCCCATGATGCACTGTGAATTACCTCAGATCTAGTTTGCCATGGCATCTGATTGGAGGTTCCAGTGCAAGCTCGGGCCAGTACTATTTTAAAACTTTTATATTTAGCAGTTACTTAAATAATTTTTTGCTAAACTTTCTTAGATAAGTTAGATAGGTAGTTAGCTTTTATAGCTCCCCTTCCCGTGTGTGATTATTAATATTTAATATATCGGCCTCATGTGTTTTGGCCTAGTTTTTCTTACTGTGTTTAAGTAGTTTCTAGTTTATATATATATATATATATATATATATATATATATATATATATATATATATATATATCCTTTTTCTATTGTTGGCCTCCTGTATATTGGCCTTAGTTTACTAGAGACTGTGTTTGAATATTCTAGTAGTTTATACAGTTTTCTCTAGTTATTCAAATTCTTTGTCAGGCTCATTTCTGTGTGTGAGTGAGTTCAGAGCCTAGTAGCTTATTAATATTTTGTGATACCTTTTTCTTAGACTCTTTTGTGTGTGTCTGTTGTTAGAGCCTAGCATAATGGCGGATGATAAAGACAAGCACCCAAAGTCTGGTTTTAAAAAGTGTCCAGACTGCAGCCAAAAAATGTCTGTTACGGATGGACATGTAACATGTGTTTAATGTTTAGGAGCTGTCCACTTATAGGAGTCTTGTGCCATATGTCATTCTTTTACTTCGAGAGTGTTGCTAAAGAGGAAAATGAAGTTGATGGACAGGGGCTTGTTAAAGCATCCTTTTCATGAGGCGTTGAGTGACCAGGATGTAGCCAGCAAGTCTTCCAAGTCCTCTAGATCTTCTGTGGAATCTAAGGACTCTAAGCAGTCTAAGAAATCAAACAAATTGGAGGATTCTGTGACATCGGCTCCACAGACCTCAGAGCCGACTGTCTTTTCTTTTTGGAGCCGGCTCACAGCCTTGGAGGCGGTATCCAAAGTGCCTCAATCTCCATTGCTTCAGTCGGCACCAGCGGTGCATTCTTCTAGGTCTTTTGTCAGCCTGTCAGATTTGGATATGGATCTATTGGTGTAGAAGCTTTTACAGGCACCAGGCCTTGCTAAATTCTTGTCTGCTCTGACCCAAACAGCTTTGAAGCTGAAGACCACTATGCCTGCTTTAACTACTCCTCCTCCAAGCCGTACCAGACCTTCGGAGCTAGAGGAAGCAGACATGTTGATCGTGGAGCCTTTGGAGCCGAGACCTGCTCCAGTGTCCTCAGCTCCATCCACTCTGATGTCCTTGGTGCCGACTGGGGATTGTAGGAGCCGATACCCTCCAGTCAGATCCAGGGAGGATAGTCAGACAGTCTTGTCAGTGCCGACTCTTCCTCTCAGGGCTTTGGCTCAGATGAGCTCGGCTCCAACCTCCGGCTTGGAGCCCATGGCCTCGGTACGGCAGGGTTTGGCGGTTCCTTTGGTTCCTTCCCATCTGAGCCATGGTGCCTTTGAGGCCATGAGGAGAGCTTTGTCCCCCAAGACATTCTCAACTTCAGGCCTTGCGTCCTCATCCCCTAAAGCACCTGTGTCTGCTTTTGCTTCCATTGTCCAGGCTAGGCATAGAGACCCAGAGCCTAAGGTAGCCCCACAGAGTGCCCCCTGCTCTTCTGTGACCTCTCCAGAGGCTCCCACTGAGGAGGTTCCCAGGAAGAGATTGTGCAAGAGGAGACACTTGGATTCCCCACAGGAGTCTTTAACATCTGACACTGACTTGGATGAGTCAGAATGGTCCCCCTCTTAGGATATCTCCTTTGCTGAGATACATGAGATCCTTAGGCAGAGGGGTGATTGGCAGTCCAAAAGCCCTACTGAGGATGAGTCAGTTCTCCTGAAGGCTTTCGGGTCTCAACCCTCCACCTCTTGAGTGTCTCTGCCCTTTGATGAGCTCATGCAGTTATTCTCTCAGAGAGTGTGGGAGTCACCGGAGTCCATGGAGCCTGTTCCTAGGAAGCCTAACAAATTTATATCAGCTCCACCAGATAAAACCTTCTTATCCAAAGGAGTCCCTGTTGATGCCATAGTAGTGGCGGTGGCCACCAAAAAGGAAATGTCTGAGACTTCCTCGTCTATTCATCTTCCTAATAGAGAGTCTAGGATCATGGACAGATATGGGAAATGCATGTTTAGTTCAGCGACCTTTGCTCTCCGCTTACTGAACTACTTAACCCATTTCACTAGGCTGCAAAGAGATCTCCTTAAGGAGTTGGGAGATACTCTTCAGGGTACAGTAGCTGCAGGGGCCTCTGACAAAGCTGCTGCCCAGCTTGCTACCCTAAATTCTATTGTCAACTCATCCATGTGTCTTATATCCTATGCAGCTGATGGAACGAGTAGGGCAGTGGGTACAGGAATCGTTCTCAGAAGACATTCCTGGATGCGCTTGTGTTCCTTCATGGAGCCCTTTAAGTCATAGGTTCATAGGTTCATACTAGGCTATCTGCCCTAGGGCATTTATAAGCCTAGCCAGAGTGTGTTTGGCTTTCGCCACCCATTTTAAATTAATTTTGCTATGCCCTTTTTCGAGGTTAGCATACTGTGCTTCTGTCTAACAGTGACACAGAAGTGATACCCGGGGTAAACCTACGATCTCCCATCCACTCATCAAGATTCCTCTTGTAGAGAGTCAATGAGGGACTCTGCCTAACCTGGACTGGGATTTTATTCCAGAGTGAAGGGAGCCTCTGGGTTATGAATCTGTCCCTCCAACATGTCCTATTTATTTCAGTGCTGAGGGTCAAGTCTCATCCATCAAGCTGGATGGGATTTGGATTTTCTGAGGTGCAGCATGTCAATTAATTCCAGGTTGGACATGGCTTTATACGTCAGGCACAGATCACCTCTGAGCAGGCGGAATGCCACTGAGTAGAGCTGGAGTTTCTTTAACCAGGCAGCATATGGCATCTGTTTGAGCCCTTTGATCCTTTTGGTGAGGTACTTTTGGGGTCTTTCCAGTTGCTGCAGGTGTCTGGTAAGGTACATCCCAAAAGGGGCATTGTACTCAATTATGGGCCTGATGAGGGATGAGTAAAGAGGCACGATGACCTCCCCTGAACTAGATGTGAATCCCTTCATGATTAGGTGGGTTATATAAAATGTTTTTCTAACCACTTTGGCCACGTGGTTTTCAAATGAGAGATTGCTATCAACTTGGGTCCCCAGGTCCCTAATTACTTCTTCCGTACTTAATGGATTACCACTTATGTGGTAATTTGTGGGCACTTTGTTTTTGCCAAAGGGGATGACTATACACTTTTTGGCGTTTAGCTTGAGGCCATGGCTCTGGCACCAGTTGTCTGTTTCTGAGGCCCTTTTGTAGGATGCTTGTGTCGGCTGGAGAGTCAATTATGGCGCCCAGTTTGCAGTCATCTGCGAACTTGGTCAGCCACAGTCCTTCCATGTTGGCCTGTACCTCCGAGAAATATATACCGAACAAGAGAGGTCCCAGGACTGAGCCTTCTGGGATGCCACATGTAACTGGTTTGGAGTCTGACATGGCTCCAGCAATTCTAACCATGTGGGTTTTGTCCTTGAGCCAGTTTGCAACCCATCTAGTGACATAGGGGTTTATATTTAAGCTGGTGAGCTTATCTATAATGCCCGAGTGGGGTATTGTATCGAAGGCTTTTGCGAAGTCCAGGTAGGCTGTGTGGACCACCTTCCCCTCGTCAATGGCCTTGGTGACTGTTTCAAAGAAATCGACCAGGTTTAAGAGGCAGGATCTGCCCTTAACAAAGCCGAACTGGGTAGGATCCAGTGTCTGTAGGACCCCAATATCTTTATTTATGAGGTCCATGATGATCCTTTCCATAGCTTTGCAGACCAAGCTAGTCAGGCTTAAGGGGCTATAGTTTCCAGGATCCGTTGAGGCACCACCTTTGTGGAGAGGGACCACTGTTGCTGTACGCCACTCTTTGGGTACATATCCTGTAGTAAGGCTGAGATTGAACAGTAGTTTTATGTTTGGGTTTAGCTCTTCTTGGAGTTCATGTAGGACGCAGCCCGGGACACCGTCTGGTCCCATTGATGCTGTGTTTTTTGCTTTGGAGAGGGCGGCTCTTACCTGAGCATCTGAGATGTCAGGGGGGCAGCACTCTGCTGGGATAGATATTTGCCCTTTTGGTGGGGAGCATGGGGAGAAGCTTGTGCTGAATCTGTCAGCTAGGATGTTGGCAATGTCTGTTGGTTTGGTGTATTTTTTTGTCATTTTGGACTAATTCTGAGCATATGTGAGAATTCCCACCCAGGTTCCTAACATAACTAAAGAAAGCCTTGTGATTATCCTTAGTGTCCTGTGCAATTTTTCTCTCGAAGCTAGCCTTAGACGATTTTATGAGTGCCCGTAGTTTTTTGCTAATACTGATCAGAGATGCCTTCCCTTTTTGGGATTTTGCTCTATCATGTAGTAGCTTCCTCCTTCTATTTTATAGTTTGTTTATGGCTGGGGTCCAGCAGACAGGACGCCTGCCTTTGGAGGATTGGGTCTTGGTTTTATTTGGGATTGCATGATCCATGCATTCCTGAAGGTGTTCATAGAATGAGTTTATAAAGGATTCTGTGGTCTGGGCCGTATTTTCCACAGGCCCGGGGACTTTGAAGGATTCCACCTCGGTTTTGAGGAGTGTGAAATTTGCTTTAGAGAAGTTTTTCACTGTGGTTTTCTGGGCAGGGGGTGGGGTCGGGATGTGAATATCCAGTGAGATTAGTTTATGGTCTGATCTTACCAGTGAGGTATACACTTCTGGTCTGGAGCATAGAGTCCCCATGTTGGTGATGATCAGGTCCAGTATGTTTTCCCCTCTTGTGGGAGTGGTAACAAGTTGTTCCATAGCATTTGAGTTTATAAATTCTAGGAACCTTTGGGCTAGGGTGTTGGAGCTAGAGTAATGCTCCCAGTCTATGTTTGGGTAGTTGAAGTCGCCCAATGTAATGGTGATTGGAGAGACCTTCATATTTTCCAGTGTTCTCAGGAAGGCCGAGTGGGGTTCCTGGGTTTGGGAGGGTGGTCTGTAGCAGGCTATAAACTGGAAGGCAGTTTTACCCACTGTTAGTTGCACATGGATAGTCTCTGATGCTTCGTGCTGTGCCACCAACCTGGAGGTGTGGGTATCTTTGACGGATATTGATACTCCCCCTCCTTTTGTGGTTCGGTCCAAGTTTTGGGGCCGAAAAGCATGGTATGAGGTATGACCTGGTAGTGCTGGGGTGCTCTCGGGAGCCTTGAACCAGGTTTCTGTTACTGCACAGATATCGATGTTCTCCATGCTAAGGAGAGTTTCGAGTGCGTGCATCTTGAGGTTTAGACTTATGGCGTTGAGTAGCATTACTCTTAGTTTCTTATCCCTTGTGATACGTATGGAGGTGGGTTTGTCTTTTGAGCCTTGCCTAAAAAAGGCACTACGGGGGTGGCAAGAGCCTTTGCCAATATCCGAAAGCCCAGGGGTGACAGGTGCAAGCCGTCCCTAGCGAAGCATCGTGGCTTGTCGAGCATGTCATCCCAGGCTGACAGGCATTGGATCCCCTTTGAATGACACCAATACTTAAGCCAATTGTTGAAATTGATCATCTTGTCTTCATATTGTGGCATCATTCTTGGTGAGGGTAAGATGCTACTCAAGGTCAGGGTCATACCGGCCTGGGCTACATGCTCAGAGAGCTCCTCTATGTCTCTTTTCATGTAGTCCAGGGAGGTACGTCTCAGGTCATTCACACCAGCATGGACAATGACTGAGTCATATTTGTACTTGCCTTGGAGTGACCTGAGTGCTTGTGTTATGTGGCGGATCCTAGCGCCCGACAGGCAGCTCATCGTGACCTTCTCCTTGTTCAGCCTGGTGAGTGGGACGTCAGTGTGCCTGACGATAGAGTCACCTATTACAAGTGTATCAGGTGTGTTGTTTAGCCTTAAGGGCTGTGACTGCTTGGCACACTGGCTTTGTGAGCTATGTGTTGCACGTGTTTTGTTTTGGGGTAGCGGTTGCTTGGGTGTCTGCTTTGGAGGTCTCTGCTGCTTAGGCAGATTTTTATTTAGAGCCTCCGAGTATGTTTTTGTGTGTGTATGTGTCTGGTTTGCTGTCGTGGTAGGTCTGTGTGAGACTGGAATTGTAGTGAGTGTGGTTTCCTGCTCCTCCTGACTGGTTACACCAGTACTGAGTTAAGAGAGCTTAGCCTCCAGTTTGGCTATATGGAAGCATCTCTCACATGTGTTGGAATTTGTTGGGAGGAGGAGAGGGTTGTCTGTGTACATGAGGCAGTTGTAACATTGCCTGAAGATTCCCGGATTCACCAGCTGGATCGGAGAGGAGATTGACAACTAACCTATGGACATGCTAGAATAGTATTGGGAATTCCTTTATAATTGAAAAATAAGGGCCAATGGGGAACAAGGTACTCAAGGAGAGTTTGTGAGGGTGTAGTGCTTTTAATTTTTTAGTGCTGACTTATATAATTGCTTTAGTGAGCAAGTGCCAGGCTTTAGAGTAGGAATAGGGTGTTTATTATGAGAACTAGAACAGTTCTAAGGGAAAAAGTGAAGAGCAGACTTTGTGGAGCAGAGAATGGTTTAAACCCAATTAAGCAGAGCTGCCCAATGCTGCACTATGCGCAAAATCGTGCAAAGCCGCGCCAAAGCAGGTTTTATACAGGGGGACTTGAAAGAGCTAGAAATTGGCCCAAAACGGCCAATAGACTACCAGATTCTTGTGCTGGGAACACTCCTCCAGGGATAGATAGGCTGCTCTAAGCTCCCCACTGCCACTGGTGAACAAAGAAGCCTCCCTTTATCCAAGAAAGGAAATGGGCAACACAGGAACTTTCCAAAAGTCCAGAATACAGCAAAGCCTGTATTTGGACTACTCTAGGTCAGGAAAGACGGGAAACAAGGATAATTTTTGTTTTTTTCTTTTTTGCAACAAACAGCAGGAAAATGCAATAAATATGTAACACAGGCTAGCGCACTTGAGTGTGTAGCCTCAATAGGTAAATGCAACAAACAGGACAAACTTTAAAATTGCAGGTGCAAAAACAACTTTAAACAGTTTAAAACACTTCAAGAAGCAGAAATACTTACAGTTTAGCTAGATTGGACAGTCGCCCAGGTAGTAGCAGGAAAAAAAAACACTTTTATCAGGTTAGCAGTCACTCTTTTAGCCTCTCTGCTGCTAGCACCACTCTGCAGGACTATGAGGAGCTTGGCTGAGTAGTAACAAGCGCAAAAACTGCGCCAAAGCGGGTTTTATACAGGGGGACTTGAAAGAGCTAGAAAGTGGCCCAAAATGGCCAATGGACTACCAGATTCTTGTGCTGGGAACACTCCTCCAGGGATAGATAGGCTGCTCTAAGCTCCCCACTGCCACTGGTGAACAAAGAAGCCTCCCTTTATCCAAGAATGGAAATGGGCAACACAGGAACTTTCCAAAAGTCCAGAATACAGCAAAGCCTGTATTTGGACTACTCTAGATCGGACAGTCGCCCAGGTAGTAGCAAGAAAAAAAACACTTTTATCAGGTTAGCAGTCGCTCTTTTAGCCTCTCTGCTGCTAGCACCACTCTACAGGACCACGAGGAGCTTGGCTGAGTAGTAAGAAGCGCAAAAACCACGCCAAAGCGGGTTTTATACAGGGGGACTTGAAAGAGCTAGAAAGTGGCCCAAAACGGCCGATAGGCTGCTGTAAGCTCCCCACTGCCACTGGTGAACAAAGAAGCCTCCCTTTATCCAAGAAAGGAAATGGGCAACACAGGAACTTTCCAAAAGTCCAGAATACAGCAAAGCCTGTATTTGGACTACTCTAGGTCAGGAAAGACAGGAAACAAGGATCATTTTTTTGTTTTTTTTCTTTTTTGCAACAAACAGTAGGAAAATGCAATAAATATGTAACACAGGCTAGCGCACTTGAGTGTTTAGCCTCAACAGGTAAATGCAACAAACAGGACAAACTTTAAAAGTGCAGGTGCAAAAATAACTTTAAACAGTTCAAAACAGTTCAAGAAGCAGAAATACTTGCAGTTTAGCTAGATCAGACAGTCGCTCAGGTAGTAGCAGGAGAAAAACACTTTTATCAGGTTAGCAGTCGCTCTTTTAGCCTCTCTGCTGCTAGTACCACTCTGCAGGACCACGAGGAGCTTGGCTGAGTAGTAACAAGCGCAAAAACCGCGCCAATGCGGGTTTTATACAGGGGGACTTGAAAGAGCTAGAAATTGGCCCAAAATGGCCAATAGACTAACAGATTCTTGTGCTGGGGACACTCCTCCAGGGATAGATAAGCTGCTCTAAGCTCCCCACTGCCACTGGTGAACAAAGAAGCCTCCCTTTATCCAAGAAAGGAAATGGGCAACACAGGAACTTTCCAAAAGTCCAGAATACAGCAAAGCCTGTATCTGGACTACTCTAGGTCAGGAAAGACGGGAAACAAGGATAATTTTTTTCTTTTTTTTTTCTTTTTTGCAACAAACAGCAGGAAAATGCAATAAATATGTAACACAGGCTAGCGCACTTGAGTGTGCAGCCTCAACAGGTAAATGCAACAAACAGTTCAAACTTTAAAAGTGCAGGTGCAAAAACAACTTTAAACAGTTTAAAACAGTTCAATAAGCAGAAATACTTGCAGTTTAGATAGATCGGACAGTCGCCCAGGTAGTAGCAGGAAAAAACCCATTTTTATCAGGTTAGCAGTCGCTCTTTTAGCCTCTCTGCTGCTAGCACCGCAGGACCACGAGGAGTTTAGCTGAGTAGTAACAAGCGCAAAAACCGCACCAAAGCGGGTTTTATACAGGGGGACTTGAAAGAGCTAGAAATTGGCCCAAAATGGCCAACAGACTACCAGATTCTTGTGCTGGGAACACTCCTCCAGGGATAGATAGGCTGCTGTAAGCTCCGCACTGCCACTGGTGAACAAAGAAGCCTCCCTTTATCCAAGAAAGGAAATGGGCAACACAGGAACTTTCCAAATGTCCAGAATACAGAAAAGCCTGTATTTGGACTACTCTAGGTCAGGAAAGACGGGAAACAAGGATAATTGTTTTGTTTTTTTTCTTTTTTGCAACAAACAGCAGGAAAATGCAATAAACATGTAACACAGGCTAGCGCACTTGAGTGTGTAGCCTCAACAGGTAAATGCAACAAACAGGACAAACTTTAAAAGTGCAGGTGCAAAAACAACTTTAAACAGTTTAAAACAGTTCAAGAAACAGAAATACTTGCAGTTTAGCTAGATCGGACAGTCGCCCAGGAAGTAGCAGGAAAAAAAAACACTTTTATCAGGTTAGCAGTCGCTCTTTTAGCCTGTCTGCTGCTACACCACTCTGCAGGACCATGAGGAGTTTGGCTGAGTAGTAACAAGCACAAAAACCACGCCAAAGCGGGTTTTATACTGGGGACTTGAAAGAGCTAGAAATTAGCCCAAAACGGCCAATAGACTAGAAGATTCTTGTGCTGGGAACACTCCTCCAGGGATAGATAGGCTGCTCTAAGCTCCCCACTGCCACTGGTGAACAAAGAAGCCTCCCTTTATCCAAGAAAGGAAATGGGCAACACAGGAACTTTCCAAAAGTCCAGAATACAGCAAAGACTGTATTTGGACTACTCTAGGTCAGGAAAGACGGGAAACAAGGATCATTTTTTTTTTTTTTCTTTTTTGCAACAAACAGCAGGAAAATGCAATAAATATGTAACACAGGCTAGCGCACTTGAGTGTGTAGCCTCAACAGGTAAATGCAACAAACAGGACAAACTTTAAATTACAAGCGCAAAAGCGCTAAAGCTGGCTTTAAAGCAGGGGTTAGAAAGAGATAGGAAATGGCCCAAAACGGCCAATAAGCTACAAGTCACTGGGCTGGAACCACTCCTCAAGGGACAGATAGGCTGCTCAGAGCTCCCCACTCTCACTGGTGAACAAAGAAGTTTCCTCCTATCCAAATAAGGATATGGGCAACACAGGAACTATGACACAGCCCAGAGATCAGCAATATCTGAAGACTTTTTTTTTTACAAAGTAGCAGAAATTAGGTACAGAAACACAGTAAACGCTTTAATTCGGCTAGCGCACTTGAGTGTGTAGCCTACCAGTTAAACTAAGCAAAAACAAACTTTAAAAGTGCAAAAAACTCAGAATGCAGGCAGGAATGCAATAAAATAACTTTGCAGAGCTTATTTAGTTAAAGAAACAGAGAAGTCTATATATACAGAAAAGCAGCTAAAACACACAAACACTTCAGATGCAGTGCAACCTAGAGCACTTGAGTTGTAGCAATATTAAGGCAATTACAGTTATAATAAATGCTCTGAAATATACTCTATATTTCCAAAATGCTTGAGAAGCACAGTCAAAACACAAGGAGATTCAGGCAAAAAAAAAATTTTTTTTTTTGAAAGGGAAAAAGGAGAAACAGAAGGCCTTATCCAATGTTCTCTTTGTATTAGGTAGAATGAGCTAATGACACTAGAATGGGAGGAGTGTCACAGATCAGATTTACAGTAGGGGCGGGCAACTGCAAAGCCACCAAGTATAACAGCAAGACACCAACTAGGAGGGGGGGGGTGAGGAGAAAAACAATAGCCTACAGACAGTAAGCACTAGAGAAAGCCACAAATGAAAGTTTTTAAACAGATAAAGATTTGTAAAGATACAGAAGGCTTTTAACTGCAAACAAATCAGTTACTTGTGCAGATTAGTTAATAACAATAAAATACACTCAAAGACTAAAAAGCAGGCAATAAAAGTGCTATATATTAATTGTTAGAAACAATAATCTGTATAAATAATCGAACAAAAAAAAACAGGATACTTATATATGTCAGCTAACAGTTGTGGTCAACAACTCTCATCCACTCTGCTCAGTGTGTATAGACAGAAACCCTATCAAAGTTGGGCTTAAATACCAGAAGAACAACTTTTTTTTTTTTTTTACAAAAACACAAAAGAACCAGCCCCCACTAGCCAGCAGATAATTAACACAATCTAGCCAAGTTAAAGATAGGCTTCAGCTAAAAACAATAGCCTACAGACAGTAAGCACTAGAGAAAGCCACAAATGAAAGTTTTTAAACAGATAAAGATTTGTAAAGATACAGAATGCTTTTCACTGCAAACAAATCAGTTGCTTGTGCAGATTAGTTAATAGCAATAAAATACACTCAAAGACTAAAAAGCAGGCAATAAAAGTGCTATATATTAATTGTTAGAAACAATAATCTGTATAAATAATCGAAAAAAAAAAAACAGGATACTTATATATCTCAGCTAACAGTTGTGGTCAACAACTCTCATCCACTCTGCTCAGTGTGTATAGACAGAAACCCTATCAGAGTTAGGGCTCTTAAATATCAGAAGAACAACTTTTTTTTTTTTTTTTTTTTTACAAAAACACAAAAGAACCAGCCCCCACTAGCCAGCAGATAATTAACACAATCTAGCCAAGTTAAAGAAAGGCTTCAGCTAAAAACAATAGCCTACAGACACAGTAAGCACTAGAGAAAGCCACAAATGAAAGTTTTTAAACAGATAAAGATTTGTAAAGATACAGAATGCTTTTAACTGCAAACAAATCAGTTACTTGTGCAGATTAGTTAATAGCAATAAAATACACGCAAAGACCAAAAAGCAGGCAATAAAAGTGCTATATATTAATTGTTAGAAACAATAATCTGTATAAATAATAGAAAAAAAAAACAGGATACTTATATATCTCAGCTAACAGTTGTGGTCAACAACTCTCGTCCACTCTGCTCAGTGTGTATAGACCTTCCTTCGTAAACACCCCTTTTGATGGCTCATCCCTTTTTGGCCCTAAAGTGAAGGAAACTCTGACCAGGTATGAACAGGAGGGAAAGACTCTGTCTGCTGTCAGAGAGGGGACCGCAACATCAGGGTGACAGAGATCACTTCTCTGTTCAACCCTACCAGCGCTCTTGAAAGGAGGCCAGACTGTCCTGCTCTGGAGGCAGTCTGGGGTTGCTTATCTTTGTATCCAGATGCCTGGCAAGAAATAACAAAAGACAGCTGGGTACAAAGTATCATTGTCAGAGGGTACTTCATACCATTCACCCCCCCCCCGTCCATAAGGATAATCCCGGACATTCCACCCAGTCCAGTTACAGGGAACAAGCAACTATAGAGGTCCACAAGTTGCTAGAAAAAAGAGTCATCCAGCCAGTCCCAGCAGACCAAACAGGATCTGGAACTTACTCAAGGTTCTTTTTGGTTCCAAAGAAAAGAGGGGACTGGAGACCCATTTTGGACCTCAGCAGACTCAACCAATATGTGAAGAAGGAGAAGTTCCAGATGGTCACGCTCCAGTCTATACTTCCCTTCTTAGGGAAAGACAATTGGATGTGCTCGATAGATCTCAAGGATGCGTACTACCACATAAAAATGGCCAGGCCATCCAGAGATCACCTGTGTTTCCGGCTGGGAGCCAATCATTATCAGTTTCGAGCCCTGCCCTTTGGTCTCACTACAGCCCCCAGAGTGTTCACCAAATGCATGGTAGTGGTCATGGCTCACCTGAGGTGTCTAGGTTTCCAGGTGTTTCCATACCTAGATGATTGGCTCCTTACTGCCACCACCAGGCAGCAACTCATTCAGACAAGGGAGTATACTCTGTCACTCTGCAATCATTTAGGCATTACAGTCAACTCAGAAAAGTCTGCCTTGTCGCCATCGCAGCATATCGTTTTTATCAGGGCAGAGCTAGACACTTCAACCACCACTCTAAGACTACCAGTCGAAAGAGTCTTCCTTCTTCGTCAGCATGTCAGCACATTGGTATTGAAAGACAGAGCACCAGCTTCAGAAGTTCTGAAAGTATTGAGTTTGATGACTGCAGCAATCTTAGCCATACCATTAGCAAGAATGCATATGCAGATTCTTCAGTGGCTGTTGTTCACTCAATGGTCTTACCAGGAACTTCCCATGGACCACACAATTTTGATTACGAGCTCTTGCAAGAATGATCTCCAGTGGTGGTTGACGTCTCTTCACGTCACCATAGGACGCCCCTTTGTTCTACCCCTTCCAGTAGCCACTGTGACCACGGACTCTTACCTGATAGGGTGGGGGGGGCATTTTCAGGGAAAGACTGCCCAAGGCGCATGGACAGATCAAGAGTCACATTTGCATATCAATGTTCTGGAGATGAGAGCAGTACTTTTGGTGTTGCAGTACTTCCAGAACTCTCTTCCTGTAGGAACAATCACAATTCAGACAGACAATATGTCAGTAGTCTGGTACTTGAACAAGCAGGGGGAACCAAGTCTTACCCCCTTTGCCGAGAAGCCCTCAGAGTTTGGAAGTTGGCTGTTTCCTACCAGCGCTTTCTGTTGGCAACGCATATCCCGGGGAGATTCAACGTGATAGCAGACAAACTGAGCAGGGCAATCTTGTTGCCGCCTGAGTGGTCCCTCAAGAAAGAGATTGCGGACAGGATTTTCCACAAATGGGGCCAGCCTTGCTGCGGCCTTTTTGCCAGCCACATCAACACGAAATGCAGAAGCTACTTTGGCCTGATTCCTCCTCCAGGAGAAGCCCCAAGAGATGCACTCGTACATGATTGGCCCCCGGGTCTCCTCTATGCATTTCCACCAATCCCACTGATACCCAGAGTTCTATAGAAAGCAAAATCCCTGGGAAGGACCATCAATCTTATAGCCCCTCATTGGCCTCGGCAGATTTGGTTCCCATTCCTTCGACATCATCTCCTGGAGGATCCCTGGATTCTGGACCCAGTTCCAGACCTTCTGACACATCTGTCCGTGGACCTTCATCCTTCTCTGCAGTCACTGAAGCTGACAGCTTGGCTGCTCCAGTTTCCCTCATAGCCAGGCTTCATAACTTCTCCAATGAGACAAAACAGATCCTTTTGTCTTCTCATAAGCCATCCACTAAAATATTATATCTTAGTAAGTGGAAGAGATTTTCCATATGGGCCTCTAAGCAGAACATTGATCCTTTCCAAGCCCCCTTGACACCCATACTAGAATTCTTGACTATGAATTTTAACAAAGGAGCGGCAGCCGCAACAGTTCGGGTCCAGTTAGCTGCTATATCTAACTTTCATCTTGGGATTGACGGGCTAAATATCATGTCCCACAAGTTGCCCGAGGCCTTTCTCAAGGGAACATTTCATATGAGACCACCTGTGAAAACTCCCTATTCTCCATGGAATCTAAATTTTATGCTGTCACATATAATCCTTCCCCCTTTTGAACCAGCATCATCTTGTGACCTCAAATACTTGTCGTGGAAAACCATTTTTCTGGTTGCTATTACTTCTGCCTGCAGAGTGTCAGAAGTTCAAGCTTTATCTGTCAGCCCTCCTTATTTGATCGTTCATGCTGACAGAGTATCTCTTAGAACAAATCCCTCTTTTTTGCCCAAAGTTTGTTCAGAAACTAATATTAACCAAGTCATTGAGTTACCAGTTTTCTTCCCTAATCATTCCAACAAGTTGGAGTATATGCTGCACAAACTTGATGTTCACAGACAGTCCAGATTTTATTTGGATAGAACAAAAGATATCAGGCAGTCAGACCTCTTTGTTTCATTCTCTGAATCCAAAAAAGGTAGACCAGTGGCTAAAACAACTCTGTCTAAATGGTTATCTGATTGTATCACCTTTGTCTACTCAGCTGCTAATATGCCTTTGCAACACAAGATTAAAGCTCACTCAACCAGAGCAGTTTCTACATCCTCTGCGTTCCAAGCCAAATTGCCTCTTGATAACATTTGTGCAGCAGCCACTTGGTCTAAACCTCATACCTTTATCACGCATTACGAAGTTGATAAGGCCTCCAGGGACAGGGCTTCTTTTGGGTCTACGGTCCTGAAGAATGTACTCCCGTGAGCCACCCAAGATTGATGGTGCTAGGGACGCTACCCATCAGTTAAGAATGAACGGCGAGATTGAACAACTTCAAATTAAGAAGTTATGTACTCACCATAATGTTCAATGTGAGTTGTTCATCTCACCTTCATTCTTACGTCCCTCCCTCCTTCCCCCTCCTGGCTGATAGTTGACCCAGATGTTGGTCTCATCCTGGTTGCTCAATTCTTCTTCCTTTCCATAGGAGAATAGCTCATTTATATGGGTATAGTACACACAGCAAACAAGATCTGAGGTAATTCACAGTGCATCATGGGATAGGGGCTTGGCTTCGAGCTACTGGAAGACCTCGAGCTTTGCATACAACTGTACTGGAGCCGATGGATCATCTCCATCTCCGAACCCATCAGTTAAGAATGAAGGCGAGATGAACAACTCACTTGGAACGTTATGGTGAGAACATAACTTCTTATTTTATCTCTTTCTCTTTCTTAATCAAATATGTGCTAAAACAGTAATTTTAAAAGCTTGTATTCTACCCTGATGTTTTTCTCAAGCATGTGCTGCTATAGGGCTTTCTCAGCTTTTATTTCTAATACCACCAAAATGTTATTGCATTCTCACTTTAAATTTTCTTTTTGTTTCACATAGGTGATAAAGTAGGTTGTAAGAACATTTTATTGCATATCTCACATTCTCTGAATTTCATGTATATTTATTCCTAACATATACTTTCTTTCCATACATATATTCAAACTTCCTATCTACAAAAGGGCATACAGTACAGTTGTTACATTTAAATGTGCCAGCTATATCTGGTATATTTCTTAATATTTTTATTTGGCAACTTCTATAATTATTTTTAACTAAATAACATTTGAAATTCTTACCTCTTATCTAAGAAATTGTTAATTCACTTCCACGGACTTTGGCTAAGTCAGGATCAAGATCAGATTAACAATACTTGCTCATGTGGTATCTCATTTTGCCTGAATATAACACTACAATTTTCATTCCAATAACATTGTTCAGATAAACCTAGTTCCATAGTTTTCAGTTACTTGATTTGTCAAAAATACTGGAAACTCCATTCCATAACAGCAGGTCTGTATTAATTAAAAGAGCTGAGTCTTATGACATTTACATAAAACCACCTGTATAAGCTCAGTGTTAAACAATGTTGAAACAAACAGTATATGGCCCATGAAGCTCAGTTTTGGTGCAACAGTCATAACGCAGGTAGTGTAATTGCCAAGTGGATCATACTGTACTTTTTTTTTTTTTTTTTTGCGGGCTAGATAAGTACTGAGGAGTCTTTGGAATGCTTGTCTGTCATGCTGATATTTAATTTGCAGAGGAACCAAAGCTTTCAGCATTAGTGATCATGCATTTTGAAATTGTTTTCCAGGTGGAATAGAAGAGTATGCTGAGTTCTGCTGTATTGACCATAGAGTTGCTTACTGGTGAAGGAAAAATATGAATGCAACAAGAAGTTTACCTAAAGAATTGTTGTTCCATTCCCAGAAATGCTGAAAGTAGCTTGCAGAGTAATGACCTTCTGAGTAAAATGGATATGAATTGTTTGAGTTAAAAAAGTCGTATCCTTTGGGACTTCAGACAGAGACACATAATGTTATAATATACAACTAAAACAAAATAAAATAAAATAGAAAAACAACCAAAAGACCTGTAACCCAGTAGAATCCAAAAGTATTTTATTCACTCTCTTAACTCTCTGATGTCTTGGCTGAAATGCCTTCAAAGGAGAATACACACCCAAAAACCACTCCATATAAATAGCACAATCAATTATTCAATAAAAATTCAATTAGAGAAAATCACAAGCATAATTAAAGGGGAACTCTCCAATTAAGTTCAGAATTCATACCATTATGTATAAGAGTATCAAATTTAAGAATATAGATGGCTTCTTTATATAAAAATTTATCCTTAAAATAGGTGTCAGTAAATTTACAATTATTACCACCTACTTTTTCTAAAATGGTACATTGTAAGCCCACAGATGAACCCTGATGTGCTTGGTGAAAATGAACTGCCAGATAACTAGTTTCTTTAAAGTTTTCTATATCTCTTATATGCTCAAGAAGTCTTACTTTGAAAGCTCTCTGAGACTGACCAATATAAAATGTATTACACGGACATTTAAGGGCATAGATTATACCAGCGGTATCACATTTAAAAAAAACTTTTCACTGCAAATCTGCGTCCACCAATATTCCCAAAACTATTCACAATATGTTTACAAGCTTTACATCTGTGCCAAAGTTAAATCTCAAATCATGTACATTAACACTAGGCATAATTAATTTAACTTTCACTAAAATTTTTTTTAAACTTTTCCCCACCCTAAATGAGAATTTGAGTTTCTCAATTAACTATAACTGGGAATCTCCATTACATTGCATATACTGCCAATAGTAGAATGTCACTAAAGCAGCTATAAGTAGATACAAAATAAATGTCAGTCTGATTTCCATTATATATATATTACCAACTTTTCTACACCTGGGGTGACTATCTCTCTCCCTCTTTTTTATTTTGGTAACTGCTCTATCAATAATCGAGCTACTATAGCCCCTAGATTCAAACATTGAGCTTGTTTTCAGCATCTCCTCCTGAAGTTCTATTGAGTCATTACATAACCTACTAATCTGCACCATTTCCCCATAGGGGAGGGCTTCAATAGTATGTGGGGGATGACAACTGGAAGCTTTTAGATATTGATTAATTCCATGAAATTTTCTATGTTCTTTAGTATGTAATCCTCTAGGCCCAGAAATATCCAATTTGGCATCCAGAAAGGACACTTTTGTGCCCCACTGTATGCCATCAAATGACAGATTGAATCTATTAAAATGTTTATGTTCAATAAATTCATCCACATTCTCTTCTCCCTATCACACAAAAAAATTAGATTATCAATAAACCGAGCATAAAATTTAACATGTTGTATATAAAATGACGATCTGTATATACACTCCAGTTGAAACAACCCCATACTCAGGTTGGCATATGCAGGGGCATATGCCGTCCCCATAGCCGTACCTTGTTTCTGTTGATAAATTTCCCCATTAAATTAAAAAAAAAATTTTTCTAAGCAAAAGTTAACAATTCCAAAATATATTCTGTGGCAGTAGATTCATCCATAAAAAACCTAACCGCTTCAATACCAAAAGTATGAGCAATATTTGTATATAAACTTTGCACATCCATAGTGACAAAGTGTATGTTCCTATTAATTTCCACGTTATTAATTTTCTTCAAAAAATCAAAGACATCTTTAATATATGCAGGTACCAACATCACCTTAGGTAATAAAAGTTGGTGTTACAAACATCCAATATTATGAGCAAAGTATTTAGTTCCTGATACTCTAGGGCGTCCAGGTGGATTTAACAGACTTTTGTGTATTTTGGGCAAACAATAAAAACATGCAATGTCAGCACCATCCACACCAAATTTCTTTATAGCATCATCAGAGGAAATATATCTCAGTTTTACACCCTTTCCAATCAGGTCTAGATACTCACTGATAGCTGACTTGTACACAGAAAAAGTAACCTTCAGATAAACATTGTCATCATCTAGGTGTTTATAGCAAATATCCAAATATTGGGTTACATCCATAATGACAAGTTTGTTGCCCTTATCATAGGGCTTAAAGTAAGATTCCTGTTATTACTAAGAGCTACCAAAGCAGACCATTCAGCTTTTGTTAAATTATATATGATGTTATTAACATTCCCCAGAAACTCATGCATTTCCTGTTCCACTGAAAAATTTAACATCTTGTACAATTGTAACACCTTTTCATTGTTAAAAATAGGAACAAAGTTACTTTTTGCAGAAGTCATGCTAGTATCATATACATAATAAGCTTTAGGTGTTTCATCTGATACAAAAGAATAAAAGCTATCCATATCTGAATCAGAATTAATATCATCTGAATCATATTCTAAAGGAGCCATCTTACCATCAAACAATACTTTAAGCTGTAGTTTCCTAATAAATCTAAAAATGTCACACTTTAACTCATGAATACGTGGCATAACAGTAGGAATAAATTGAAGTCCACATTCTAAAACAGCCTTTTCATAGTCATCAAGAACATAACCAGACAAATCAATAATATATGAATAACAGTTACCATTTACCCCTTTTCTGTTGTGGAAACTGCTGGGTTGTTGTTCTAAATGTCCATTAAATTGTCCCTCTCTCTGGCGTTTCTTGCTCTGTGCCCCCCCCCCCCATATCAAGTACTTGTGCTGTTCCAAATGTTCTCTTGATACTGAGCCCCATTCTGGGGTTCAGGAAGTGGCGGAAAGTCATTTTTATTCACAGCATGCATATCCTCTTCTCCAGAAGAAATAAAATTAGTGGAAGCATGTGCAGTGGAAAATGAAGACTGTTCTCCATCATTATTGCCCTGCTTAAATGATACATGCCGTGAAACTTTCTTCCGATGAGTTCTGGACAGGAAGGGCATACCATTATCGTAGTCGCGGGTGTCACGAGTCAGTTTATGCAATTTTCTATCCAAAATTTCCTTCTCATAATTCTGTAATTTGATATTAACATCTTTTAAGATTTTATCAAGAAATTCTGTGTTTGTTTTAGAAACCAGATTGTTACATGTGGAGGCGGAGCTAATTTCTGTTTGCAATTTCTGCTGTTTCACCCTATCACGTTCAATCAATATAGCAACCCATTCTAAGGTGCACTTGTGTGCTGCACACACCCACCTTTTATGAAAAGCAACATCTATTTCATCGTTCATATCAAAAGGGGTTGCAGGATCCTTATATGCCCTTAAACCACGGGGGGGGGGGGGGTGATATCAAGCTCCACATATTTATTCAAACTATGTAAGTTAAAAAACACAGAAGTTTCCTTAAAGAGCAATTTCTCTATTTAATCACACAGTACCTTCGTTTCAGGATTCAAAGATGCATCAAATCTTCTACCCACATTAGAGAAGGGATTTGGAAGACGATGGTTGCGAACAGATTCCCACTTGTGCCACATACTAGATACATCTTCAGACCCACCACCGGATCCAATAACAGCCTTTGAAGTTTGAACACGGCCATTCTTTTGCCTGAAATAATTGTCCATAGGATGTTGCTACGAATCCGGTTGGTTTCCACGAAAAACCATTGGAATATCCACATTACGGTCACTGGCCATACGAAAATAATACTCAACTAAAACAAAATAAAATAAAATAGAAAAACAACAAAAAGACCAGTAACCCAGTATAATTCAGAAGTATTTTATTCACTGTCTTAACTCTCTGATGTCTTGACTGGAATGCCTTCAAAGGAGAATACACACCCAAAAAACAGTCCATATAAATAGCACAATCAATTATTCAATAAAAATTCAATTAGAGAAAATCACAAGCATAATTAAAGGAGAACTCTCCAATTAAGTGAGACACATAATGTTGACTGCATATAACTTAGTATTCAGCATGGCTCCCTATTGAAATGTTAGCACTCAAAATGCCGAGTGCTGTAAAGCCCCCAAAAAAGATTGAATTTATATGTACCAACTCCAAGATTGCCATACCTTGGTGAAAAGGGAATATTCTGAGAAATGGCATCTCAGAATTAGTATGTTGTGCATCAAATCTTTTGACCATTCAGTTTCTGCATTTTGGGACTTGCTCTAGCAGGTCCTGGCATTTCAAATGTTTACTATTCAGTCTTAAACATGTCTGTCTCTGCAAACTAGAAGTAAGGTAATCAAACACTGACTGCCTGAAATTAGTCTCCGTTTGTGATGCACCCAATAAAAGTTGGCCAGCTAGATGTACTGTAGATGAAGACTTGATTATCTTAGTAAGTAAAGAAGATTCTCACCTCTTTGTTGCCAGTCCATATAGATCATGAAGGTTTAGCCTCATTCTTGCTGAAAATAATCCTTATTCTGGCTGATAGAATTGACAGTACTATGCTACCTGAAATATGTTTTTGACACAGGTGTCACAGGCAAGCTCATATTACTTGTAAGGTGTCATTGAAAAGTAATTTCCTGGTCAACGTCACCAGATCTGCCAAGTTTGTAACTAAGTGGCAACATTTCGTAATAAGCATCATAAAGGAATTATGTGAAACCAAAAGTATTCAGTATGTCTTATAGTCAGGACCAAGGCAGTTACTTGCAAATAGTCTGATAAAAATGTCACATCTGCTTTAGGACTCCTGAAAGCATTTAGTGTGGTACAGTGACAGGTAAAATAATAGCCCCAACTAGTTACATGCCAAGGATATTAGTAAATAAAAGTCTAAACTGCATTGTTTTCTAAAGGAGAAGGGAGATATTATGTTTAATTTTCCAGTTTATGTATTTCACATATTTATGATAATGCTCCCTTGTGCTTGTGTGTTGTTTTTTTGTTTTGTTTTGTTTTAGTGTTGCCATACAAAAGTAACAGTATAATGGTCAAATGTTTTACAGTGCAGTAAAGTGCAGAAGCTTATATCAGTTTTCAATTGTTGAATAGTTAAATTGGTTGTCTCTCTGATTTCAAGTGGTTTGTTAACTAGTATGAAATGTTAAATTTAAGCAAGATTTTTTTGAGTAGAGCAGGTTTATTGAAAGCAAGCTGTCCTACTTTGATTTTTGTTCTGTGCTTTCCACTTGGGTTTATTATTACTTAGTTTATTTGGGATAGTCATATATTTTGGAACTCAGGCTACAAATTACATTGGTGCTGAGAGTTTCAGCTGAGAGATCATGTGCGTAAAAAATGTGCATTGTCACAACAAAGGAGGGACTCCAACACTGCACTTCTTTATGACTTGTTCTTAAAATTTGAATTTAACTCTCCATATTACTTAGTGTTGTTTTCCCCACTGAATATTAGACTAAGCCATCAATATGCAAAAATGAAACATTTTGGGGGATATTAATATGTGAGGTTCTACATTAAATGACCACTTTATCTGGTGCTGTTCATATACTACTGTTCAAGAAGGAAAGGTCTGAGAAGATGTACAGAGCACCTTTATTGATCATATTTGCAGATGATCACATGGAACATGTACATTGTTGGTAAGTATGCAGTAAGATACAAAGGGATTGAGAACATTCTGAACATGACTGAAATTGCCTGGACTGCTTTTTTCAGATGCTAGGTAATTGTATATTTTTTCAACTAATTATTTTTTATTTTTTCACATTGCCACTCTGTCTGGGTAATATCCTAAGTCTTTCCAGTCTGGTAGAAATTCTTGGATTGCTTTCTATTAAGCAGCTTAAGCATCTCATTCCTTGCTAATATTCCTGCCAGTAAGTGTTTCCCTGGCTCATTTACTTAGCATTCCTCATTTCCATGTCATTATGCACTCATTAGTATACATACACTGATATTTTAACCCTCACATGTTTGCGCTGGTCAGTGCTAGCAGATGTGCCAAGTTCTTAACTAAGAGGCTACACCAGGCACTGACACTACTTGCTGTAATTTCTGTCAGGCAATATGCTACTCATTTATGAATTCTGACTATAGTGTGTGAAATTGATGTACCTAAACATCACAGGTTACAGTCTCACATTTATGACTCTGTATGCTTTAGATATTGTTATTCTTCCTTCGTTTTCATTGTACATCTTAATAATTTGTTTCTATTTACTATAGCTTCAGGTGGCAAATATCTTCACCAATAATGTTTCCCAAATTATCCATGAAATAGGTCTAAAGAACATGCGATGTTTGTCATATTGATTACTGCTATAGTAACCGTAGCTATATGGATTATATCAGTGGCGGCTGGTGACTTCAAATCAAAGGGGGGCTGCAGGAGTCAGCTGAATGGGTGGGGTCAATGGGAAGGGGTGTGGCCAACTAGAAAGGGGAGGGGCTATGCTCAAAACCAGAAAAACTAACTAAATACACTGCCCTGGGTGCCAAACTGTCATTATGAGAGTCCAATCAAGACAAAATGAAGTGTAGAAGAATAAAAATATTTCAATGCATTGGCTGCATGACAGCTTACTTAATATCTAGATGGAAACAAAAAGGTTGTGAGGCATGAAAAAATAAATTACTTTTTAAATACATTAATGGAATGCCAGTCAAAATCAAGTATAAGAAAAACAAGCAGCACTCAACTCAGACCACTTCTCCTTGCACTACAGTTCTAATTATAATTTATATTCAGCTTTATTAAAGTACCAAGTAACATACTGAAAGTAGAAATCTCTGATGCCCCCACTTGTAAAAATGTTTCTTATCCAAAAAAGACCTGCTGCCTGACAACTATCTACTTGTTTCATGGGAAAAACATGATCAAAGTAAAAAATGAAACGCAAACAAGAAATAAGCTCAAAATACATTGCTTAAAAGGATTACTGTACAGGTTATGGACCACACGATTGGCATTCTGTTTAGTTTATGGGTAAAGCCTGCAGAGATGACTGGAAGTCTCTAAGTGTAATGAGCTTCTTAAAATAATGTAATCCTGTCCTTTATTACAAATACTGTCATATGCATTTCAATACCCAAGGCTTATACATTATCTAGTTAAGTATTCTCTACATGGCAACAAAAGAAAGGCTTTCAATGTTGGCAATTCTTTAACAGTATGCTTATTAAAGCTTACTTGCATCTTACGAGCTCAGCCAAGCTTACCTGATAGTCATTAAAGTCTTGCTACTTAAACACAATGCAACAGGCACTTTGAGTAATAAGCATTAATCAACAGTACAAAAAATATGACAGAAACCAGACCAATCTGCAAAAATCAAGGACAGATGAAAAGCCACTCTAGTACTTGTGTCTACCTTGGATGGGGGGGATACTCTGCACATTTACACTGCATAACTACTCCTTGCCTTGCTTTGACACATCCAGAGTCACTACATGGGGGAGTGGGGTGCAACAAGTATGTCACAATTTGAAATGTCTCTGGCTGACTGTGATGGCCCAGACACATTTGTCATACCTCTCAACCTCAGAGCAAGAAATCTGGACAAAGCCATACAAAGAAGTGGGACAAAGGCCCAAAAATAAGGACAATTTTTAAATATTGCTCTTATAAACTTAGAAAGATAATAGAATAGGTCTTGCATTAGTATGAATTTTCTGAATGGTATGAAATCTGAAACTCAAATGTCTGTCATTATTTTCTAACTTCAGTCTTTAATGATTTGTCACTAATTTGCCAAAAAAAAAAAACACAATTTTATGAAAAATGGACCAAAAAATGTGATGTAAAAATATAAAATAGCCACACAATACAGCTGGGAACCTGTCAAAAAAGGGACACTTTAATATTAGTACTGCTAACTTGAGCAGCTGACAAAATAAAAGAATCTACATGCATTTCTGAAATAAAAGTAATCTATAACTGATTATTACAGTTATTTCTTAATTGTAAACCCTCCATGTTTTCATCCAAAATTGCTATTTTGCGGAGGGATTATTAGGGGAAGAGCAACATTTTGAGCCAAAATCAGGGACAGTTGAGAGGTTTGGCTATGCCTAATTCTATAAAGCAATTTATTTGCATGTACCTCTCAACCTGTTAATGCAATAAATCTGGACAAGGCCAAATATATTGGGGGAACATATAAACAGTACTAAAAATTGCTCTCGTATAAACTGAGACAGTTGATAGAACAACAGGTCTTACTTTAGCATGCATTTTTCTGAAGGTTATGAAGTCTGACACTCAGTGTGTCATTATTTAGTGACTTAATTCCTAAATGATTTGCCAGAAAACCACAAATTTTATGAGGAACAAACCAAAAATAAGAAGCAAAAATCTATTAATTCTTTGAAAATCTGGACAGTTGGGAGGTATAGTTCAGCTGGGGCTGTCTTTAAGTTTGCTGCCCTTCTCCCTCACAAAATTATGGTCGAATGGAGCCTCCCCCTGCAGCCATTCCAATGATCCATTACTTGGCTATTTCACTCCATTTACCATAAACACTAATGTGCATACTGATTTACTTCTATGATGATTTGAACTTCATTTGAAAGTTTTATTTTGCATTTTACAGCACAAACACTAAGACATCTGCTAAACAAACTTGGCATTAAAATTTCTCTGCCATTGAAACTCACATTCATTGAAACAACATTGAAACCCACATTCAAAGAAAATACATTTTACCCATGGCAGATAAAGATTAATTCTGGGCTGTTTTCAAATCATAGGCCCCTTGCATATGAAACATACATGTGCTCTTTGATACACCTTCCTATTGCTTTGAACATTTTTCCAGTAAACAGTGAAACAAAATGCATGCACCAATGACAAAACTGCCCAGTTCAGAACATTTCCATCATAAAAGTCTACTCAAACTTCTACAGTCCACTATTATCAGTAAATATGCACAATTGTACAGTCCACCATTATCAGTAAATATGCACAATCTCTGAAGTAGTAAAAAAGTCATCTAAATAATTCCACGTTAAATAAATCTGTAATGAAGAGGTTGCTGCTAGCAATCACCTTTATATTTCATGGTTTCATCGAAAAATCAAGTGTCTGATGCCCCTGAGGAATAAATTGCCTAAATTACATGAAAAATAAGCTAGTAATATTGCAATAGGAAATGGATGGCAAACTGATAACAGGCTCATAGTTAGTGTCTTAACTTTCAGTATGGCAGCATTCACCCCTTATGGGAGTAGAACCAACAACCTTCTGCATCAAAAGCAAGTACACAACCTGTTGTGCTATTAGCAATGCGAGCTGACTTAGCATAATCAGCACTAAACTTCTCTTCCACTGCAGCTCTCAGCTCTTTGTAAAATCTACTCAATACTCAACTGAATCTCAACTTCGCAGCACAAGAAATCTGGAAAAAGCCAAATTTATTGGGGTGGGTCAATAGGGCAAAAACCAGGGACACATTAAACATTGCTTGTATAATCTTGGAAAGCTGCTAGAATAAAATGCTGTGTTACCACCATACATTTTACTGCCAAGGTCCCTGTGCAAAAGAGTCAGAACAACATACCACTATGCCAAATCACCTGCTTTGTGAAAGAAAAATGCTGTGTTACCACCATACATTTTACTGCCAAGGTCCCTGTGCAAAACAGTCAGAGCAACATACCACTACACCAAATCAGCTGCTTTGTGAAAGTGAGGAAGACTGAAACTTAAATGGCTATCATTTAATGAATTCAGTTCTCACCATAGCTGTTAACCTCTTAGCACAAAACACCTGGACAAACCCAGTAATGAGGGAATACAGCCCTCAAACATATTCAGTGAATTCAGTTCTTGCCATAGCTGTCAACCTTAGCACAAAAAACCTGGACAAAGCCAATAACAGGGTAATACAGTCCCAAACATAAGGACAAATTTCAAAGAGTCATCTTATAAACTTAGAAAATTGCTATAATAAAAGGTTGTGTTACTATATATTTATTGCTAGAATAAAAAGTTATTTTACTATGTATTTTCTGAAGAATATGAAGTCTGAAATTCAAATGCCTGTCAATTTTACTTCTGACAGAACAAAAACAATTTTCAGCAGAGGCCCAGGGAGAAATACTGTAGCCACATGTCTTTGTAAAATGGCAGGACACCAGAGAAAATCCACACAAACACAGGGATAAGATGCAGACTCCACACAGAAGGCACCCCAGCCAAGAATCAAACCAGAAAACCTATAGCTGTGAGGCAACAATACTGCCACTGCACCATCAAATATGTAAGGAATCAAGCATTCAGAAACCTGAAGTCTGAAATTCAAATGCCTGTCAATTTTATTTAACATTTGTTAATCAGGACAGTCTGACTTGGAACAAAAAAAACAATTTTCAGCAGAGGCCCAGGAAGAAATAATGCAGACATGTCTTTGCAACATGGGAAGACACAAAAGCAAACCCACACAAACACAGGGAGAAGATACAGACCCACAAAGAAGGCACACCAGCCAAGAATCAAACCTGAAAACCTGCAGCTGTGAGGCAACAATGCTACCACTGCACCATCAAATATCAAGCATTGCAACATTTACAAACCACAGATATTATGAGGAACAGATCAGATCGAATATGAGGCAAACATCTGCAATTTATTTACAAATGGTGGTGGGTGGGGAATCCAGGTCTTTAACACCTGCATACAAGGTACAGGGTTCAAGCCGGAGGTATTCCCTACCACACCACCATGAGTCTAACCACCAGTATATTGCACCTGGGGCATTTTCACACATACACACACACAAAACACACACACACCTAATCAGACACTTATAAATGCAAGCATTACCCATAACAGTTATAGTTTTATACTGATTTTGGTAAATCAGTGAGTAATACTGTTGATGCCAAGCAGGATCAGTAACTATTTAAATGTCATCAAGCAATAGCAGTGTGCATCTCTTTTATCCACAGGCAACCATTGTACCCATAAACTACTGCCAATATACTCACCGTGGACATATCCAAAGCCTGGATGTGATTAAAAAATATATGCAGTAAAGTATTTTAACTTGCTCCACACAAATGCTTACAAGGGCTGTTAAACCAAATTTATGACTATTTGAATTGACCACAATAACATTACCATTAATTTAATTTCAGACAATCCCATACCCAGCAATTAGAGCCACATTGTTGACTGTATATACTTCAAACATATGGTTGTGGTTAATAATATAATGGTGACAGCAATGTGTTTCATGTTTGTTTCCCACAAACTCACAACAGACAGCATAAACTATTCCAACTTACTTTACATACTAACCCTCAAAAGCCAGATTAATGGCAATTTAATTGATCAGAATAGCAGGTTCAGTCATTTTCATTTAAAGACAGTCCCTGCACCCACTGATTATACTACTTTGTTGTCTGTGTACAGCTCAGATGTATGACTGAAGTAAAATAATGACAGTAATATATATCAAATTTGTTTAATCTTACATGAATATATATCATCACAAGTATTCCATCTTCATAAAAATGTCCATTAGTTCAGCAAAGTGTGATTAATAACTGTTTACCCAGAGCAAGTGTTAGAAAGGTCAGTCACGTTTGTCTATAGATCATCTTTATGACTGGCATTAATAATCACTCTATTGACTGTGTAGACCTCTGAGGTCTGATTCTGATAAAAATGGCCATAGTGACAAATTTTAACTAAATTTTGCACAAGTAGTAGCCACAATAAATTATTCTGACTTGTTGTACTCATATACAAATTAGTCCTGCAAAGCCATGATTACTGCTGATAATATCTAGTTGTCTGCCAGGATAAACAATACCTATCAATTACAATTCAGATCCTGTGTAAGTTATACCCTGGCTACAGCATTTTGCAGACCACAACTTTGCCATTGACTATGAATTCTCACTGATATTTTTATTATGGACACCACATCCACTTCCCAGTTTAAAATGTGTGGGCTTATCCGTTTTGCTGTCCCACTCACAATCTAAACAACCAACTTGAGATCCTTTGAAGCTCTCTGACTGGTTGTCTAGATCATAGGTGGTGTAGAGAATTTACCTCCACATATGACACCGCAGTTGTAGCTCCTTTGAAAAGGTGAGTCATGCCAGCAACATTCTCCCCTTAAAATAAATAAATTAAAGAATAAATAAACAAAATTGGAAAAGTGATCCAGAATGAATGGTAACATAGGTAACTTCTAGTTCACCTATGGCTAAGGTTGGCCATGGTTGTCTCAGTGTTTGTTTCTAATATCTAATACAATGGAAATACATTTAAGACCATCATACCCTATCTTCCAAAATCAGACCATTGCATAATAATATTATCCATCAAAACAGAGGTCAACCTACTGAACAATACCACCACTTTTAGAGACTTTGAGAAAAGTACATACCATAAAATAAGTTTAGCAAACTTGGACCATACCCTAAATAACCTTGCCATGACAACAAGAGACACCTTTGAACAAATTAATGGCATCCTTCATAAGTACATGTAAAAAGTAAAATCTTTGAAACAAAAGCACTTTAGGTGAAACTTGGAATAAATTCTTTTTTGCAGGGGGCACATTCCCTGCACATCCCACACCACTGAACATTAATATACCTACTCTGAGACTGAACAACAGGGGAAAAGGACATTTTCCGGTATCACTGAAAGTGCTTTCAGTGAAACATTTTTGATGAAACAGCCAGCTTAACTGCCATTGATTCATTAACTCACTCCCAAGTATATCAGCAAACATATCCACATAGAAATGAAATATAGTGAAAGATTCATTATAACAAACTTTAGTGGTGGAATTTTAAAAACAGGCAAATTACAGAGTAAAAAGAACGTGTTTTTTTTCAAAATATAGAAGTTTCCTTTCTTCTTAAAACAAAACCACATTCAGATGAGCAGAAAAGGACTATTCGTAATTAATTAATAAATGCAGCACCTCCTAAGAACTACAGCTCACTATCAAATCAGAAGATAATGTTAATGCCTTTCATTGTTTTATAAGGAAATTAGGTGTAAGTTCCAAAACTGCAGTCCCCTTGAAGTCAATGGTACAAGTACACTTTGAATGACAAGATATCACCAACATCCTTGCAAATAACTTTAGCAATAGTTTTAGCAGTCCATTGCAAGTGGTCATTTCATTATTATATTCCATGAACTGGCCACTAAAAAATAACTTATGATCAAGCAGCGGCAACTTTGGTGAAGATCCACAATATCTGCTCCAATATCTCCCTTTGTTAACACACTTGTTTCAAGGAAAATATTGCAAAATTCCTTTATAGCCTATTTAACAAATGCCTTTCAACAGATTTTGACCACAACATATGAAGACAGGTCACCATGGCCCCTGTCCATAATGATGGACTTTCATCTACTCTGGAAAATATTATGCCATTAGCCTTGCCTGTATTGTCTGTAAGGTTATGAAGAGGCTATCATGGCTTTTAAGCCCAGTAAGTTTCTTCAGAAAAACCTAGAGCTGCAATATACAACAGGCTGCCAGTGCACACAGCTCACTGCAGTCTTTCAAAGGCATGTGTCACTATCCCGACACACAAGAATCAAGCAAAAACTATTTGAGCTCAGATTTAATACTTACATCATGATTTGCTGGATTGCCAACTGGTTTTCAGGAAGAACCCAAATGGTAATTGTGAATGGTCCAATTCTCCGCACCAGTTAATGTAACCAGAGGAATCCCACAGGGCTCTGTAATTGGCACTCTCCATTTTGGCATCTTCTTCACAAATATTTGAATTGACTGCAATGTTTTGCTCACCACGTTTGTTGCTGACTGAAAACTTGGTACAGTTTTTCTATCTCTTCAGAGATTTGGTATTGCAGCATGGGTAACACCTAACCCACTCCAATTTCAACATCAACACTGACCGAACACGAATAGCACAATGAATATATACAATACTTACTTTAATTCTGTACCTTCACTCTGTTCTTTTCTTCTTTTCTTTCTTTTTTCTTCTTCTTTCTTCTTGTTCTTCTGTTCTTCCTTCTCTCTCTAGCACACCCAAATAAGTAAAATCCCGTCCGATTCCAATCCAATTAATGCCAAAACAAAAAAGGTAAATCCACAAACTAGCCGACAACTGACTGACTGATTCTCGCTCTTTTCCCAGCACATAAAGCCCGGGAAGAGAGCGACAACCAATCAGCAGCATTTAGCCCAGCAAGCACGTCATGACTTGCCTGCGGACGTCGCAGTACGAGCCCCTTCCAATTCTATGCGGTTTGGAACCGCATAGACTTCTGGGCATCAGAATGATGCCTTCATTACTCCTCCGGGCTGCAATGAAAACAAAAAAAAAAAAAAAAAAAAGCTGTTTAAAACCGCCGCAGCCCAAGGAGGTTAAAGTGCGCAATGCGCATGCGCGTACTTCTGAGTCACGGACTCGAAATTTATTTTTAAAGTACAAAAAAAGTTTTTTTTTTTTTTTACATAATTTTTTAAAACATAAACAATTACTACTATTTAGCTGAGGGGGCTGCAGTCCGGTAGTCCGATGCCACGAGCCGCCCCTGGATTATATCCTGACAGGGATATAACAGCCAGCCAGCTTCCAAAGCTTCAGGAAACCTTCCATGTGTCCAAATTCAAAGTCAGGTCGTGGTGAGCTGACTAAAAATGCAGGTTTGGGCACCAAGCTCTCCAGAGCTTTCCTGCTGCCAAATAGTACACTCCTGTGATGTTTTCAAGGCTCAGCGGTTGACGTGTGCTGTTCCTTTACTGGGCAGATAAGTTCCCTTTGGGGGAAAAAAAACTTCCATTTTAAAAAATTGTTTGTTTAATAACACTTGACTGCTCAGGAAAGTTATTTTAAAGCTAAGAGTTTGTGTTTCAAGGGACTGTCACAAGACTGTATTTTAGGTTTAAGCGACAATACTGTTTCTTTCTATCAGTTTAAAAGTTATTTAAAGTATGTCAAAAACATTTTTGTGGAGAAATTGTTTTTATTTTACTTTTTGTGCCTGACAAAGTGTTTTAAAATGATTTTTACTGTTCTTTATGTGAAAAAAGTGACTTTTAAAGACTTTATATTTTACTGTCTTTTGCTTGTTGTTGTCCCTTGGAAAGAGGCCCCATTTTCAGCTTGACCAGGGAACAAACTGTCGGTCCCACAGTCGGTCCTTCTTCCAGCCACAAAAATAAAAAGTTAAACGGCCTTTGCCACAACAGCAGGCTAGCAATTGGCCTCAGCCACAGGTGGGTGACTGCTGTGGCCATTAGTTGTACCTTAGACTGTTTGTTTGTGTCTTTCGGCTTTTCCTGGTTAGGGGTCGCCACAGCAGAACCCCGGTCCGCTAATGATTGGCAGTAGATTTTTACGTACTGGCTTGCCGGGCCTAATGCACAACCTTCAATGAAGGAACACCCATTCACGCATGCCGCTACACAGAAGACGCTCTAACTGAGAATCGAACGGGCAACGTCTAACTGTGAGGCGACAATGCTACCGCAGCACCACCACCGCAGTTAGTTGTACCTTAGACTACTCATCTTTTACCCTGGATCCCTACATCCACTATAGACCTGGGGGGTTGCCACAACCTCTCCAGCTGTTGGGGTACCCTCAGTGGGAAAGAGAGAGCCACTATTGTCAGTCATGGGAGAGGGAACAGGCTTCCCTGTTTTGTTAGAATATTGTGCTCATCCCTGTGGAAGCTGCTGCTGCCATTAATAGCACTGTTGGTCATATTTTTGCTGTCAAAAAGAAACAGAAACAGAAAACTTAAAACATGTATCTACTCCTCAAATTTCCTTGGACAGGAGTAGTTTACTGGGTCTGGCTTAGGGTTTCATTCAGGGTACTGATCTGTCTTTTAAAGTAGTCTCTGGTAAAAGAAAGAGGGATACCTATTTTCTTAAAGAGATTTAAGATTCTGAATCTGGACAGGAAGAAAAAGGGACAGATATAGGGTTTTCTCCTTAGATGTCAGTTAATACAAACACTGTGAGGCATTCCTATAGCAGTTCTGTATCAGGAAGCTGCAGCTGAAAAAGTCTGTGGCTGGTTTACTTAAAGTAAAGGAACATTATAGTGTATGTTAATGCTTCACCCCGTCTATGATTGTACATTTCATTAGAATGTATTCGGGGAGTGCATATTACTGGTAACCCCCACCCCACCCCCATCAGAGATATCTCTAAACCCAATACTTTCTAGTTTGGAATCATTGTTTTACTCACTCTTCTCCTTCCCCAGTACACTTACCCATATTTCTCCCACTCCATACTCACTCGTGGCATAAGGTTTCTATTTGTCTAAGAATTCCTACTCTACAAAATTGTCAGCTGCATAGATACTTTTCACAGTACCTGGTAGTCTAAGTGACTGACTGTTCCTTGCTGTCCAGTCATTAAACTTGGCTCTGCCCACTCCATTCTGCCCTCCCTATGCTCAGGCTTTACTACCCTGCCCCCATACCCTACCACCCCCAAATCACTTGAATTTCTTCTAAACCTAACCACTACCACTCGCACTTATCTACCAATCACCACCTATACAATTTTCTGTTATAAAGTAGCTCACATTTCCACACTAACCTTAACAACACCCAGCCATTACCACACATATATTAACCTTTAGTCAATCCTACCCTTTTTACCATTACAAAATGCTGTCAATACATTGTATATTACTAGCTCTGCTAGCAACTGCTGCTCACTTAACAAACTACCATTCACAAATAGTTTCCCCTCACACTTCTCACAAAACTATGTCTACCATTTCTCCACACCTAATTGACTACTTCATCTTAATGTCTCCATCCATCTTAAATATAACAGAACTCCATCACACCTCATACAGACTACACCATATTAAACCAAACCCAAAAAATACCCTTTTTAAGTTTCATAAGCATATATCAACGTTCATCCAGACACTAATAACCATAGCTACTAAACTTATAAGTGGAGACATTCAGCCAAATCCAGGCACCCAGAATACATCCTCACCACCCCCTCAAGTACAAGATATAACCAATCTCTCATGAAAAGGTTCTGAAATGCTAATCGTAAATCTAAACCTACGAAGCATAGTCAACAAAGTTCAGGAATTACACACGTCCCTATCCCATTATACCCTGATATTACTGTTTTAATGGAAACCTGGTTAAAAGCACAAATTACTGACAACAAAATTACACCACCTGGTTACAACATTATTAGAGCAGACTGGAATGTAAAAAGAGGTGGAGGGGTAGCCATCTTATTTAAGAGTAGTCTCACACTTTTTCCACAAAGCCTAAACATAGATAACCTCGAAAACATAGAAATCCTACCTACTAAATGTTAACTTAACCAAAACAAATTCAGATCCATTATAGCTACCTATGTCCCACCTTGAAATAGTATTTCCACTATAGAACACATCATCCAGTCTATATCAAATTCCATAGCCCAAGAAACTATCATTATGGGTGACTTTAATATAGACTGGACAACTTATAATTCACATAACCCTAGCAATCACATCAACCTCTGTGGCTTCACACAACCCATTCAAGCTCCTGCACGGATAGATAAAAACTTCAACTGTCAGTCTATACTGGATTGGATACTAACAAACCTCAGAATCATTAGATTAGTGGCTGCTTACCTGACAGCCTTAGTGACCATATGCCACCCTGCCTGTTGAGAAAAAACATCAGTACCGTCAAGCTCACCACCTTCCGTCAAATCCGCAGCAGACCTCCAAGATCTAATCAATACCCTAAAAAAATGTAACTGGTCTCTACTAAAAAAACTGCCACTTGATGCCACAGTAGATTATTTCTATAGTACCTTTATTGAAATTCTAATCAAATTGCCCCCCAGGTAAATTCATATTAAAGCCACATACACACTATGGCTAACTAATGACACCAGAATGCTGCTTAGGAAAAGAGACAAAGCTTGGCAGACATGGCTCACCTGTAAAATCCAAATCAACTGTATCGCATCCCAGCAAATTAGAAACAAGGCTAGACTCCAAATCAACGTAGATAAAAAGAACCTCTGCTATAACCTGCAACATAAACACCAGCATAACCCCCAAAAATTCTGGAATACCATAAATGCCGTTCTCCACCCAGGACATTCCACTACCCCTTCTCCCAACTTACCACACTCTCCTACCACAATTGCATAAGAATTCAATAAATACTTCACTTAAAGTGTACTAGCTCTAATTGAAAGTAATTCCACATAACCATCACTAGCCTCCAAACCTCTCAATATTAACTCCAACTCCTTCTCCTTTCAGCCTGTTCCCACAGCTACCATTAAGAAACTACTGAAAAAGCTTAAACCCTCTTCAGTAGAAGCTGACAAGTTACAGTCAAATATTTAAAACTAGCAACTGAAGCCATATCCTAGCCATTGTCGATCCTTATTAGTAGGTCCATAGCAGAACAACAAGCCCTAGCAATATGGAAAATTGCACACATTATCCCCTTACACAAAGGCAGAACTTCTGCAGAGCTGACCAACTACAGACCGATCGCTATTCTCTCTCCACTATCTAAACTTGGCAAAAGATGTTGCCACTCCCAACTGATTCATTATCTTACTTTCTGCAACTTGTTAGCAACATGTCAACATGGTTTCAGGCCCAATCATAGTACCATAACTGCACTTCTCAGTTTCATCAATACCATCAACCAGCTCAGCAACAATGGTAAAATAGTCTCTGCTGTCTTTCTAGACATGTCCAAGGCCTTTGATACGGTCTCCCACCCCAAACTGTTAAATGCACTCTCCAGGTTGAACCTCAGCCCCTCTGCACTTCAGTGGTTCCGAAGCTATCTGTAGGACTGGAAACAATCTGTAAAATGGCTTAATGTCCTATTCCCACCTCTTCCTCTCACATTAGGAGTACCTCAAGGCTCATTTCTTGAGCCGCCACTCTTCACTATTTTTACAAACAACCTCCATAGTGCTACCCACTGGCTTTGACTATCCAATATGCAGATGATACAACACTTATGTTCGCCTCTAATAACCTCTCAGATACTGAGCTATGGTTCTCTAACCATCAGCTCATACTCAACCCCAATAAAACAAAACTCGTGATCTTCCAAACCACATGATCCCCCCAGCACCTTCTACATTACAGCTAGGAATAATGCTAAAATTAAGTTGTAAGTAATAGATAACAACCTAAGATTTGACCTACATATAGCACAAACAATTAAGAAAGTTCACAAAAAATGGAAACTCTTTACAGAAATAAAAATGATGTAACTAACACCTCTAGGGTTGCCATTGCTAGAATCCATCTTCTGTCAACACTTATGTATGCTTCCCCAATTCTCACCAACCTTAAAAAGACAGATTTAATTAAACTTTAAACATGCTACAATAAAATAGCAAAATTTGCAACTGACTGCCCACGTCATACCCACCACTGTCACTCCTTAAAAAACTCTCCTGGTTAGAACTCCCACAACTTCTGTCCTTTAACCAGTTAACCTTAGCACACAAACTAGTATATCAACCTGAAAAAAACCCTGCCCTTCTAAATATTCTCCATCCCCATACCACAAATAGAAGTCTTCGTTCAACAAATAAATTTCTACTACAAGTGTCCAAATCCACTAATATGGAAGGGGACTCGCTGTTTTCTCGTCATGTAACAACAAGGTGGAATTCACTACCTCAGAGCATCAGAACCAACACAAATACCAACCAATTCAAAAACATTCTCAAAAACGATCTTAATTACACCTGGCTTTGTTCCTGTACTATTATAGACTAACTACTTTTAATAGCTTCTGGTCATACGTTTTCTTCTCTGACCATCTCATAATCTGTGCTATCTCTCTCATGTCTAGATAGTCTCTAAACTCATCTTTTTCTATTCATTTTCCCCCTACAAACCCTTCCTCAGCTTAGTTTGAGAAACTACAATGTCTATACTACAATAAGGAATTATATAAGATGATTGTATAATACAAACCTCAGCTATAATAGCACAGAGCGTAACTTCTGGTATACTCTGTCTTGTGCATTTTTTGTAAAATTTCTTGTATAAGTTTTGTATAATTTCCTGTATAAATTTTTGTATAATCTCTGTATCTGGAGCTTTTCTTCCCGGTCCTCCACTGAAAATGGATTTTATCCCAGATGGACTTTCCTGGTAAACAAATGTAAAATGAAATAAATAAATAAATAATTTCTGATTCAGACTCAGAGTTGAGCTCCGTTTCTAATTCTGTTTGTGAGGGGTTCTCCTTTTCTGAGATCATTTCTAGAATGTGCCAGTGTTTTCATTGGGATGCACTGAGGTTTCTCAGTCCTTCAGAAAATACTATGAGCTGTTACAGAAGGAATTTCCAGAACCTTCACCCATTCTTCTATTTCTGACTGCTTTGAAGAGTGTGTGTTTTACTACCTGCAATTTTCCTAACAGTCAGATAGCTGCCTCTAAAAAGGCAGAATATACAGTGGACATGAATAGTTTACTCACCCCTGTTAAAATGCCAGGTTTTTGTGATATAAAAAAATGAGACCACAATAAATTATTTCAAAACTTTTCCTACCTTTAATGTGACCTATAACCTGTACAATTCAATTGAAAAACAAAGAAACCTGTTAGGGGAAAAAATATAAAAAATAAAAGAATACAATATGCTGGTTGCATAAGTGTGCACACCCTTAAACTAATACTTTGTTGTGTGTGCACAGCCTTAAACTAATACTTTGTTGAAGCACCTTTTGATTTAATTACAACGTTCAGTCTTCTTGGGTAGGAGTCTATCAGCATGGCACATCTTGACATGGCAGTATTTGCCCCCTCTTCCTTGTAAAGGCACTCCAAATCTGTCAGATTGCGAGGGCATTTATTGCACACAGCCCTCTTCAGGTCACCCCACAGATTTTCTATTGGATTTAGGTCTGAGCTCTGGCTGGGCCATTACAAAACTTTAATTTTCTAATGGTGAAGACATTCTTTTGTTGATTTGGATGTATGCTTGTGGTCATTGGTGTGTTGAAAGGTGAAATTCCTCTTCATCTTCAGCTTTCTAGCAGACACCTGAAGGTTTTGGGCCAAAAGTGACTGGTATTTGTAACTGTTCATAATTCCCTCCACCTTGACTAAAGCCCCAATTACAGCTGAAGAAAAGCAACCCCAAAGCATGATACTGCCACCACCATGCTTCACTGTGGGGATGGTGTTCTTTTGGTGATGCGACGTGTTGGTTTTGTGCCAAACGTACCTTTTGGAATTGTGGCAGAAAGTTCACCCTTGGTCTCATCAGACCATAACACATTTTCCCACATGCTTTTGGGAGACTTGATGTATTGTTTTGAAAATTTTAGCTGGGCCTGGATGTTTTTTTATGTAAGAAAAGGCTTCCGTCTTGCAACCCTACCCCATAGTCCAGACATATGGAGAATACGGGAGATCGTTGTCACATGTAGTACACAACCAGTACTTGACAGAAATTCCTGCAGCTCCTTCAGAATTGCTGTAGGTCTCTCGGCAGCCTCCTGACTATTTTTTGTCTTGTCTTTTCATCAATTTTAGAGGGGCGTCAAGTTCTTTGCAATGTCACTGCTGCTCCATATTTTCTCCACTTTTGATAACTGTCTTCACTGTGTTCCATAGTATATCCAATGCTGTGGAATTTTTTTTGTACCTTTCTCCTGACTGATACCTTTCAACAATGAGATCCCTTTGATGCTTTGTAAGCTCTCTGTGAACCATGGGTTTTGATGTAGCAGGCAAGTGAGTAAATGTCAGGAAAATCCTACTAGGACAGTTGAACTTTATTTGGGGTTAATCAGAGTCTCTTTAATTGATGGCAGGTGTGTACCCAAGAAGACTGAATGCTGTAATTAAATCAAAAGGTGCTTCAACAAAGTATTAGTTTAAGGGTGTGCACACTTATGATTCCAGCGTATTGTATGTTTTTTTATTTTTTATATTTTTTTTCCCTAACAGATTTATTTGTTTTGCAATTGAATTGTACAGGTTATAGGTCACATTAAAGGTGGGAAAAGTTTTGAAATGATTTATTGTGGTCTCATTTTTTTATGTCACAAAAACTTGGCATTTTAACAGGGGTGTGTAAACTTTTTATGTCCACTGTATAAAGTTTATCAGTCTTAAGTTTTTATGCATTCTTCCCGAACCTGTCCTAGCAGGTAAAGCTTAATTAAACCTACTGCTGCTAAACATTTAGTTAATACCAGTCCTATTTTTTCTGATGATGATGGGAAGATTATTGATGTGTGGGAAAAGGTGTATGCTTCTGGAGCTTTGATTTTTCAGAATTTTGAATTGTCAGTCTCATATGTTAAAGTTTTTTCTGACTAATTATGAAAGTATGAGGAATGTTTTGTCTGCAGTTTCTTCTTGGGAGGAAAACTCTGCTTTAAATAATTTAGTTTCTTATATTGTACATGTCACTACCCATTGTTTACAGTGTGTGTATGATTCTGTTGATGCTTCTTCCAGAGCTATGGCCACTGGTACTGTTTTGAAGAGGTTTGTCCTGCTGTATTATCAGAACTTCCCAGATGATGACGATGATGATGATGATGATGTTAAAACTGAGATTTAGCTAGAGATTTAGTTCTCTGCCCCTCTGCTGCAAAGGTGATCAAAAAGTGTGGTGAAAGGGGTAAGTTGATACTGGGAATCTCTTAAGATTTTTCAGTACTTCTTTTTCCAAATTTTTGAAGGAATTCTCTAACTTCTCCTCCAATTTGGTCAAAAAAACCAAAACAAACTGTCTCAACAAAATGGAGGTAAACAGACATTTAAGAAGAAATGGCAAGGGCAGTCCAATATATCTGAATGATGATTTAAGGGACCTTGTTGCCCCCCCCCCCCGGCAGCTCCATTTTCCTTCCAGAAAGTCTGAATTTCTACTTTACTCTTTGGCAACAGGTAGTTTCAGACAAATGGGTTCTAAATCAAGGTTGTAGATGGTAGTAGGATGAAATACGTCCTTTCCAGGAGGTAATCTCTCACCCCCCAGACTGAACTATTTCCATATGTCCTTTGTCATATGCTGGCCCAGGGAGTGATAGAACTAATTCCTCTTTACCAGGTCAGGAATGGTTTTCATTCAAGGATGTTTTGAGTGCCAAAGAAAGAAAGAAACTGCTTGGAGACCAGTTCTGGATCTTTCTTTCCTAAATGTATCTTTGATAGTGCCCATGTTCAAAATGCTGTCACTTCACAACCTGTAACCTCTTCTTCCACATTCAAGTTTCCTGGTAACACTAGATTTAAAAGATGCTCATCATTAAGCCCCTATTCATCCAGACTTCAGGCATTTGTTAAGATTTTGTGTGTCTGGATCACGTCATCAGTTCTCTGCCTTACTTTTGGATTTTCCACTGCATCATAATGTTCACAAAGTGTCTACCTCCAGATGTTCATCGTGTTACACTGCTGCAGTCATTACACTTGGGTTATCCTGCCATCAGGCGGTCCCGCAGTCAGCCAGAGTTCCAAAGTCTTGGTCTGGCGTCAGTTGCTGTCGCTTCTTCCCTGACGTCAGTGCGCCAGGGGTATATAAGATACAGCCGACGCCATTTTCTTCAGTCTTTCTTGCCACGCGGTGCCCGAAGCAAAAGCAGTTCGCAAGTGCTGGTCAGCCAACTCCTGAGATTTTCATTCCGAATCCAGAACCAAAGTCTTCTACAAAGCTAAGTACCCTGTTGGGGAAACTTTTTCTTGCCTCAGACTGATGTCAGTAAAAGTTAATAATTGCATTTCTTGTGGGAAGCAAATACCTCATAAGGATTTCCATTCTTATTGTATCCCATGCCTAGGCCCAGACCACAATGTCACAGGTTGTCGGTTTTGTGCTTGGTTTAACAAGCGCACTATTAAAAGTCGGTTTGATTTTGCCCGACATTATTTTGGCAGAAAATTCAATTACACCATGCCGTCTGAACAACCGACGACCGGGATACACAAAAAGCGCAAAGACAAGGACAGGCATCCGAGGCCCAAAACTGATGACGAAGCCTCTTCTAGGCCAGTCGCCGGTTCTCCGGTTTTCTGCAAGGTGCCTTCGCAGCCCCTGACGACCGCTTCTTTGGAACCACAGGCTTCCTCTGACTCCCACGTGGAGATGGCTGAGCCTTCGGAAACACCAGATTTACAGCCTACCGAGACTAACCCTTCAGAGGGATCCGTAGCAGCTGAACAACCCTCAGCTTCACAGGATGTTTTCAGACCTACTCAGCTAACCATTAAACCTTCTGCTAAGTCTAAAACCCCTTTAAAAACAAAGAAACAACTTCAACATTCACCAGGACAGGCCTCCATGCCTAAGAAACAGATGCTCAAAATGGCCAAAGACTTAATTACTCTGATCAGGGGGTCCCACCCACCTCCTGATAAAAGGCCTAGACATGATGCAGACTATGACTCATCCGACCAGGTGTCCATCTCTTCAGATTCATCCTCAGACCAAGGATACTCTTTACCCCCTTATGAGTATTCTGATGCTGAGGACTCAATTTGGGGTAACCTTACATACCATGAGGGAGCATTTCCTTTGGGAGGGCCAGGATTATTCAGAATCCAAGAAAAGGCTCAGAGATTTTCTTTTATTACCTCAACACAGACCCCTTGCTATTCTGCCAGTGTTAGATATTGTGGATGATGTGTATTCTGAATCCAGTTTAAATCCTGATTCTTTACCTCCTGCGCCAGTTAAGCCAGACAGATAATACAGAGTCCCTGACTCTCACAAATTTCTTTATAAAAGCCCTGTTGCTGACCCTGAAACTATTTCACAGGGTCCCAAAGGGGTAAAGGCCTCTACAGCAAAAAATCTAGTTCCCTCTGACAGATATCCCAGAGCATTAGACAGATGGGGGAAGAAAGTATATACATTTTCAACTTAAGCAATGAGGGCCTTAAATTGCCAGTTTCACATGCTTAAATATCAGCAATATTTGATGTCGCAGTTGAAACAAAAAATGATTCCAAATTCAGATATTCCTAACTATAAGAAAATGCAGGATTTAGTGCATGCAGCTGAACAAGTGGGAAAACATACTTTGCAATGTGGTTTTGATTCATTAGAGGCCTCCTGTAGAGCAACAGTTACAGGGTCTGTCATTCGAAGACATGCTTGGTTAAAAGAGCAAACTTTACCAGATCATGTTAAAGCAAAATTATTGAATGCACCTTTGCAGCAGGATGTTTTATTTGGAGTTAAGGCAGAAGAGGTATTAAAGAAAATGGAGGATAAGGCAAAATCTATGCAAACAGTGAAGGATTTCTTACAGGTTCAGCCTCCTCGATTTAGCAGAAATTGGCCAACAAGAAATTGGTCCTTTCCAGTTACGGACAGACCTCAAAGGGTCAGATACAGACGCCCAAGAGGCAGAGGTCAGCCACAAGGTTCTTACAGGCCTCGACAATGGGGTGCTTCAACCCACAAAGAAGGGGAAGACAGGCCTCAACCATATAAAAAACAGTCCCAATGACTTCCCACTACAGCTGCCAAGCACTTCTCTCTTGGCAGCCCCCTTGGGGGGAAAACTAGCACTTTTCTTTCACAATTGGCATATGATCACCAAAGACAAATGGGTTCTCAATATTGTATCTCAAGGTTACAGGTTCCACTTTCACACTCTGCCAAGGTTAAAAGGAATGCCAAATCTGCCAACAAATCAATGGGCAGAGGCTCAAAGACAAATTACAGCACTCATGGACATGAGAGCTATTCAAAAGGTAATACACAGGAGCAAGGACAAGGATTTTACTCAAGACTCTTTCTGGTTCCCAGAAAGGACAAAGCCTGGAGGCCCATTCTGGATCTTTCATCTCTAAATACTTACCTGGATGTTCCAAAATTCAAAATGTTTACACTACAGCAGCTTCTTCTCATGCTGGGCAAGAAAGCTTGGCTTGTAACTTTGGACCTCAAGGAGGCATACCTGCATGTCCCTATCAGACAAAACTGCAGAAGATACCTCAGATTCTTAGCTGGTTCAATGCATTACCAGTTCTCTGCACTGCCCTTTAGCTTATATACTGCGCCCAGGGTCTTTACAAAATGCCTGGCACTAGTAATTGCTTTTTGCAGACAAAAAGGAATTCAAATTTACCCATACTTGGACGACTGCCTTATTCAAGCAGAGAGCAAAGACATTCTTCTAAAGCATCTGGCATTTGTAAAAAGATTGCTAATTTGCCTAGGGTGCACACTAAACGAAAAAAAAGTCAAAACTAGTGCCCTCACAAGAGATAATATTCCTGGGTGCCAGCTTAAATACAACGGCCCAGATGGCTTATCTCACGCCAGACAAGCAAGGACAACTGACTCAATATTTCCAGTTGATGGCAACAAAAACCCAACTCCCTGCAAGAAAAATTCTGCAGGCCTTGGGGTACATGGCATCTTGCATACTTCTAATTCCATATGCCAGACTGCATATGAGGAAACTACAATGGTACCTAAAGAGTGTCTGGTCTCAGCACTGTCACAGTTTGGAAACAGTAATACCACTTATTCCTTGCCTTCAACAGGAGTTTCGATGGTGGGCTCAAGCCTGTCACCTCAACAAGGGACAGCCTTTCACTCAATCCACAGCCAGGCAAACACTGACAACAGATACTTCGGATTACGCCTGGGGAGCACACATGGCAGGAAAATGTATTCAGGGCAAGTGGCCTGCAGAACAAAGGCATATTCACATCAATCAAAAAGAGATGCTAGCTGTACAAAATGCCCTTATAGCTTTCAAGGACCTTCTGCATCCAGGACAACTACTACTAAAGACAGACAACACCACAGTTATGTGGTACATAAGCAAGGGGGCACTCATTCATATCCCCTCTGCAGACAAGCCATGACCTTGTGGAACACAGCTCTAACCTATCAAGTTCATCTACAAGCACAATTCCTGCCAGGAGAGAAAAACACTCTGGCAGACGACTTAAGCAGGAACATCATGGATCCGCACGAGTGGAAATTACATCCACAAATATTCAGAATGATAATACAAAATTGGTGGAGCCCGGACATAGATCTGTTTGCACCCCCAATGAATTGCCAGCTACAGAAATTCTGCACAAGGACTTACCACCCACAAGCATGGAAAGTGGATGCCCTCTCATTCAGCTGGAAAACCCTACAAGTATATGCTTTCCCACCACTACCTCTCCTTTCAAAGGTACTCCTAAAAGCCAGACAAAAAAAGCCAAAGATGATCCTGATTGCCCCAGACTGGCCACGCCAGCACTGGTACCCAATCTTAAAGAACTTAGCACAAGGTCCACCATGGATTTTGCCTCAACACCCACATCTTCTGACTCAGCAAAACAATCAGATACTTCACAGCCAGCTCAAGACTTTAAACCTGGCTGCATGGCAGATTCCTTAGTCAAGCAAGCAATGCCTCTCCAAAGCTGTTATGGATGTCATTCTGGAGGCCAGAAGGCCTAGCACCAGGAAAGCCTATTCGGATAAATGGAAGAGATTCTGTGCCTGGAACCAGGCTCACAGCCTTGACCCTCTTGTCCCAAATATTCCTCAGATACTACAATACTTAACTGAGATGCTGGACAAAGGCCTCTCCTTTTCATCCATTAAGATCCACTCCTCTGCCATCTCTGCTCATTACAACACAGACCCACCTATTTTTTCTAATCCTTTGCTAAAACAGTACCTCAGAGGGGCTAAAAACAGAAGACTGCCCCGTACAGCACCAACTCCAACTTGGGACCTCAACTTCTTCTTGGAAAAATTAACTTTACCTCCTTTTGAGCCAGCTAACTCAGCAGACTTAAAATACATCTCTTGGAAAACTGCTCTGCTCCTGGCAATAACCTCAGCACGAAGAGTTTCAGAATTACAGGCACTAATGGCAGTGGAACCTTTCATCATTTTCCACCAAGACAGGGTGTCTTTAAGAACAAACCCTACTTTTATGCCAAAGGTGGTATCAAGTGTGGCTCTAAACCAAACTATTCACTTGCCAACTTTTTACCCAAATCCACAGAATAAAGGGGAGAGACTTCTGCATTCCTTGGACATACACGGGCAGTTACGCTTCTACTTGGACAAAATGAAAGCTTTCAGGAAAACTGAGCAATTGTTTGTAGCATATGCTGTAGGAGCACAGGGAAAAGCCATTTCAAAACAGACCATTTCAAAATGGATAGGGCACTGTGTACGATGTTCATCATGTTACACCGCTGCATTCATCACACTTGGGTTATCCTGCCGTCAGGCTGTCCTGCAGTCGGCCAGAGTTCCAAAGTCTTGGTCCAGCATCGGTTGCTGTCGCTTCTTCCCTGATGTCAGTGCGCCAGGGGTATATAAGATGCATCCGACGCCATTTTCTTCAGTCTTTCTTGCCGCGCGGTGCCTGAAGCAGAAGCAGTTCGCAAGTGCCGGTCGGCCGACTCCTGAGATTTTCAAATCGAATTTCAGACCGAAGTCTTCAATAAAGCTAAGTACCCCATTGGGGAACCTTTTCTTGCCTCAGTCCGATGTCAGAAAAAGTTAACAATTGCATTTCTTGTGGGAAGCAAATACCTCATAAGGACTTTCATTCTTATTGTATTCCTTGCCTAGGCCCAGACCACGACGTCACAGGTTGTCGGTTTTGTGCTAGGTTTAATAAACAAACTATTAAACATCGGTTTGATTTCGCCCGACATTATTTTGGTAGGAAATTTAATTATACCATGCCATCGGAGCAACCGACGACCAGAATGCATAAAAAATGCAAAGATAAGGACAGGCAGCCGAGACCCAATCCAGACTCTGAGGCCTCTGCTAGGCCAGTCGCCGGTTCTCCAGTTTTCAGTGAGGTGCCTGCGCAGCCCCTGACGACCGCTGATTTAGAACCCCAGGCGACATCCGATTCACAAGCGGAGATTGCTAGGCCTCCACAACCTTTAACCTTAGGCCCATCCGACTCCATGCCTGAAGGAGATTCCGGTGCAGTTGAAACGCCTGCAGTTGCAGAAGGTGTCTTCAGACCGACTACACTCACTATTAAATCCTATGCAAAGCTGAAAACGCCTTTAAAAACAAAGAAGACTGTAGAGCAGTCTCCAGTACAAGGCCCCATGCCTAAGAAACAGATGCTTAAGATGGCTGAAGACTTAATTACCCTAATCAGAGGTTCCCATCCCCCTCCTGATAAAAGGCCCAGACAGGAGGAGGACTACGCTTCCTCTGACCAGGTTTCAATTTCCTCAGACTCTTCTGAGGAACAGGAATATTCCTTTCCCCCTTATGAAGACGCTGATGCTGAAGAGTCTATCCCTTCTGCATCTCCCCCAGATTACTACTCTTTTGGGGAAAACTTACATACCATGAGGGAACATTTCCACTGGGAAGGCCAGGATTATTCTGATTCTAAGAAAAGGCTCCTAGAGTTCCTTTTACTACCCCAGCACAGACCACTTGCTATTCCACCTGTGTTAGACATTGTGGATGATGTTTACTCAGAATCTAGTCTTAAACCAAATTCACTACCTCCTGCATCAGCCAAACCAGACAGATCCTACAGAGTCCCTGACTCACACAAATTCCTGTATAAAAGCCCTGTTGCTGACCCAGAAACCATTTCCCAGGGTCCCAAATGGGTTAAGGCCTCTATTGCTAAAAATCCTGTGCCCTCTGAAAGGGATTCTAGAGCACTAGACAGATGGGGAAAGAAAGTATATACCTCAGCTACTCTAGCCATGAGGGCCTTATAATTGTCAGTTTCACATGCTGAAATATCAACAATATTTGATGTCTCAATTAAAACAAAAAATGCTCACACATACAGAAAAGCCTGATTACAAGGAAATGCAAGATTTGTTGCATGCAGCTGAACAAGTGGGAAAACATACTTTACAATGTGGATTTGATTCATTGGAAGCTTCTTGTAGAGCAGCAGTGACAGGGTCTGTCATACGTAAGCATGCTTGGTTAAAAGAACAAACTTTACCTGATCATGTTAAAGCAAAGTTATTGGATGCACCTTTACAGCAGGATGTTTTATTTGGTGTAAAAGCAGAAGAAGTTTTAAAGAAAATGGAGGATAAGGCAAAATCTATTCAGATGGTCAAGGATTTTTTACAGGTTCAACCCCCTCGTTTCAGCAGAAATTGGCCAACCAAAAACTGGTCCTTTCCAGCTTCTGCCAGACACAAAGGGGCAGATACACACGCCCAAGGGGAAGAGGCCAGTCACAAGGCTCTTACCAGCCTCGACAATGGGGTGCCACAATTTAAAAAGGAGGACAAGACAGGTCTCAAACTACCAGAAGACAAACACAATGACTTACCCCTCAGACTTCCAAGCAAAACCCTCTTGGCAGCTCCCTTGGGGGGAAAACTAGCACTTTTTGCAAATTGGCACATCATCACAAAAGACAAATGGGTCCTAAATATTGTATCTCAGGGATACAGATTCCACTTTCACACTTTTCCAAGGATAAAAGGAATGCCAAACCTGCCACCAAATCAATGGACAGAGGCTCAAAAGCAAATTTCAGCTCTCATGGACATGAGAGCCATTCAACAGGTTCCTACACAGGAGCAAGGACAAGGATTTTACTCAAGACTGTTTCTAGTTCCCCGAAAGGACAAAGCCTGGAGACCCACTCTGGACCTCTCAATTCTAAACACATACCTGGAAGTACCCAAATTCAAGATGCTAACACTACAGCAACTTCTTCCCATGCTGGGCAAGAAGGCTTGGCTAGTAACGTTGGACCTCAAGGAGGCATACCTGCATGTCCCTATCAGACAAAATTGCGGAAGATACCTCCGATTTATAGCAGGTTCAACCCATTACCAATTCTCTGCACTGCTCTTTGGCTTATCTACTGCGCCCAGGGTCTTCACAAAATGCCTGGCACCAGTAATTGCATACTGCAGACAAAGAGGGATTCAAATATATCCATACCTGGACGACTGCCTTATTCAAGCAGAAAGCAAGGACATTCTATTAAAGCATCTGGCATTTGTCAAAAACCTACTAAGTTGCCTAGGGTACACAGTAAACGAAAAGAAGTCAAAACTAGTGCCCTCACAAGACATAATATTCCTGGGTGCCAGCTTAAATACTACGGCCCAGATGGCTTATCTCATGCCAGACAAGCAAGGACAACTGACTCAATACTTCAAAATGATGGCAACAAAGACCCAACTCCCTGCAAGAAAAATTCTGCAGGCCTTGGGATTCATGGCATCTTGCATACTACTAATACCATTTGCAAAACTGCATATGAGGAAATTACAATGGTATCTGAAAAGCTTATGGACTCAACACAGCCACAGCTTGGAAACAATAATTCCACTTATACCCTGCCTTCAACAGGAGTTTCTATGGTGGGCTCAGGCATGTCACCTCAACAAGGGTCAGCCTTTTACCTTACCCAGAGCCAGGCAAACTATAACAACAGATGCATCGGATTATGCCTGGGGAGCGCTCATGGCAGGACAGTGTATTCAGGGCAAATGGTCTGCAGACCAAAGGCATCTACATATCAATCAAAAAGAGATGCTAGCTGTACAAAATGCCCTAACAGCTTTCAAGGACCTCCTACATCCAGGACAACTCCTAATAAAGACGGACAACACCACAGTGATGTGGTACATCAACAAGCAAGGGGGCGCACACTCCTACCCCCTATGCAGACAAGCAGTGACCTTGTGGAACACAGCACTGACCTACCAAGTTCAACTACAAGCACATTTCCTGCCAGGAAAGAAAAACACATTGGCAGACGATCTAAGCAGAAACATCATAGATCTTCACGAGTGGAAACTAGATCCACAAGTATTCGCAATGATAACTCAAAAATGGGGGATCCCAAACATAGATCTGTTTGCTTCCCCCCAAAACTACCAACTACAGAAATTCTGCACCACGATGTACCACACACTAGCTTGGAAAGTGGACGCCCTCTCATTCATTTGGAAAACATTGGCAGTGTATGCCTTTCCTCCACTGCCTCTCCTGGCAAAGGTGCTGCTGAAAGCCAGATTAGAGAGGCCACAAATGATACTCATTGCTCCAGACTGGCCACGCCAACACTGATATCCAATACTAAGGAACATGGCTCAAGGCCCACCATGGATTTTACCTACAATTCCTCACCTGCTCACTCAGCAGAACAATCAGATTCTACACAGCCAGCTCAAGGCTTTAAATCTGGCTGCATGGCAAATTGCCTAAACAACTAGTCAACACTTCTCTCTAAAGCTGTGATGGACGTCATTCTGGAGGCCAGTAGGCCCAGCACCAGGAAAGTCTATTCAGTCAAATGGAAAAGATTCTGCTCCTGGAACCAGGCTAAAGGCCAAAATCTCCTTGTACCAAATATTCCTCAGATTCTTCAATATTTAACTGAGATGTTGCACAAAGGACTTTCCTTCTCATCTATTAAGATCCACGCCGCAGCTATTTCAGCTCAGTACAACACGGACCCTCCTATATTTTCACATCCATTACTAAGACAGTTCCTCAGAGGGGCTAAGAACATAAGACTGCCCCGGAGAGCACCAACACCAACTTGGGATCTCAATTTTGTTTTGGAAAAACTTACACTACCGCCCTTTGAACCAGCTTTCACAGCTGATCTACAGTTCCTATCATGGAAAACTGCCCTGCTGCTAGCAATAACTTCAGCACGAAGAGTCTCAGAACTACAGGCCCTAATGGCAGTGGAGCCTTTCATCATTTTTCATCAAGACAGAGTCTCTTTACGAACTAACCCTTCCTTTATGCCAAAGGTGGTTTCCAGTGTGGCCCTAAACCAAACCATTCATTTGCCCACCTTTTACCCTAATCCCCAGAAGAAAGGGGAAAGGCTCCTACACTCTTTGGACATTCACAGGCAATTACGTTACTACTTGGATAAAACTAAGGCTTTCAGAAAATCTGACCAGCTCTTTGTATCCTATGCTGCAGGATCACAAGGAAAAGCTATCTCAAAACAGACCATTTCAAAATGGATAGGACATTGCATCCGTTTCTTTTACACACACCATGGGAAATCTGTGCCTGGTAACATCAGGCCCCATTCCACCAGGGCTACAGCAACATCAACAGCCTTCCTCAGAGGGGTACCAACCAAAGATATTTTGGAGGCTGTAACTTGGAGTTCAGTGCACACCTTCACCAAGCACAATCACTTACCTCTATACTCTAAAACCAGAGCTGGATTTGCCACTGCAGTTCTGCAGGGCCTACTAGCTTCACCAAACCCTGTTTAGTTCCACCACCCATCCTTAGCTTTGGGATTCAACCCAAGTGTGATGACTGCAGCAGTGTAACATGATGAACATAATACAGATGTCCTTCAAGGATGCATCTGCAGTCATAACAAATGGGTTGTCCTGTCGTCAGGCAGCCCTTCGGTCGGCCGGATTCCAAAGTCTGGGTCCGGCTGATGTCGCACTTCACCCGACGTCATCTCTGCTGGTCTTGGGTATAAAGGCATCAGCCGACGCCATTTTCCCAGTCTTTCTTGCGCGTGGCGCTGAAGCAGAAGCTGTTCGCAAGTGCCGGTCGGTCAGATCCAGAGATTACTACTACCGAATACTACTTCGAAGACTTCTAAAAAGCTAAGTAGCCCGTTGGGGACTCTTTCTTGCCTCAGCCGATGTCAGAAAAAGTAAAAAACTGTTTAACTTGTGGGAAACAAATACCTCATAAAGATTTCCACTCTTACTGCCTACCTTGTTTAGACCCAGACCACGACGTAGCAGCCTGTTTAGCCTGTGCTTCCTTCAACCGACGAACACTTAGGCATCGGTCGGAGTTTGCTGAACAGTTTTTCGGCTCAGATTTTGCGTACATTATGCCGTCGGATCCTCCGACTACCCAAATTGTTAAAAAACGCAAAGAAAAAGACCGACACTCGCGGTCCGCGGTTTCGGCCGAAACCACAGTTAAGCAAGCCACGAGTGTCTCGGTTTCGGCCGAAACAGAGAAAACGGGTCAATCTTCAGCCGAATCCATGACTACTACTGAGGCTACTGCTACCTTAGTTGAATCGGCCTCTGAAGTTTTGCCTACTACTGTGGTTCCTAGTGAATTATCAGACACCATCCCTTTGGATGTCTCTACCCCAGCACGTGGTGCTGCTATGCCTCCTGCAGCCATGTCTATAAAGGCCTTTGCCAGGGCTAAAGCAGCCAAAACTGTTAAATCAGTGCCTGTTAAGACCCCCTCACATAGGCCCACTTCTAGTTCACAAATGCTTACTCTGGCAGAGGATTTAATCTCCTTAATTAGGGGATCCCAATCTCACCCAGACAGGGCCTCTCAGCCTCCAGAAAAGAGACCTAGAGCAGAGCCCCCCGAGCCAGTCTCCTCTGATGATTCTTCGGGTGACTCAGACATTACAGATCAGCCAGAGGCTCCTTTTTCTACTTATGAAGATTCCGATGCTGAAGAATCCATTCCATCTGCCTCTCCACCAGAGGAATTTTCCTTTGGGGAAACCTTACATGCCATGAGAGAACAATTCCAATGGCAGGGACAAGATTTCTTAGATTCAAGAAAAAGGCTTAGGACCTTTCTGCACTTACCACAACACAGGCCCTTAGCTATACCTCCAGTTCCGCCTGTTGTGGATGATGCATTTAATGATGTTTGCACTGCTCCTGATACTTTACCTCCAGCCCCTGCCAAACCAGATAGATTTTACAGGGTGCCAGACACTCATCACCACCTATACAAGGCCCCACTTGCAGATCCTGAGACTATATCCCAGGGGCCTAAGGCAGTAGCTTCGACCTCAGCAAAAAACCCTATCCCTTCTGAAAGGGAATCCAGGTCCTTAGAGATGGGGAAAAAGTTTACACCTCTGCTACTCTCTCAGCTAGAGCTTTAAACTGTCAGTTTCACATGATCCAATACCAAGAGTTTATGCTTGACCAGTTAACTAAGAAGCTGTCCTCTGATGACTCCTTAGATAAGAAATATGTTTTAGAAATGGTGAATAACATTCAGCAGGTTAGTAACCATTCTTTAAAATGTGGCTATGATGCACTGGAGGCTTCATTTAGATCAGCCATGACTGGCACAGTGATAAGAAGGCATGCATGGTTGAAAGAACAGGTCTTGCGGATCATGTTAAAGCAAAGCTGTTAGATGCTCCTATGGATAAGGCCAGTCTATTTGGTACCCCTGCTCAGCAAGTAATGAAGAAAATGGAAGAGAAGGCAAAATCTATACAAACAGTTAAGGATTTCTTACAGGTTCAGCCCCCAAGGTTTAGCAGGAACTGGCCTGCCAAAAATTGGTCCTTTCCAGACTCCTCAAAATCTCAAAGAGGCAGGAATAGACGCTCTAGAGGCAGAAATCAATCCAGAGGAGGTGCCTATAGAGGACGCCAGTGGCAAGGCAATAACCAGCGAGGCACAGACACAACCACTGCCACTGCAACAGGACAATCACAGTGACTTGGCTCTGACACCGCCTACCAGGGAGCAAATAGCAGCATCTTTAGGTGGAAAGTTAGCCTTATTTTCGAAAAATTGGCACTATATCACAAAAGACAAGTGGATTTTACAAACCATAGACCAAGGCTACAGGTTCCACTTCCACACCTTACCAGTAAAAAGAGGAATGCCAAACCTACCTCCAAATCAAAAGACAGAAGCTCTAAAGCAGATAGCTCAATTAACAAAGATGAGAGCTGTGGAAAGAGTACCAATAACACAACAGGGCAAAGGATTCTACTCCAGACTCTTCCTAGTACCAAGAAAAGAGAAGTTGGAGACCTATTCTCGACCTGTCCGTCTTAAACACATACATCATTGTCCCAAAATTCAAAATGCTGACCCTACAGCAACTTCTTCCCATGCTGGGCAAGGAGTGTTGGCTGGTAACTCTAGATCTCAAGGAGGCATACCTGCACGTCCCCATACGACCAAATTGCAGAAGATACCTCAGATTTCTTGCAGGATCAGAGCATTATCAATTCTCAGCATTGCCCTTTGGCTTATGTACTGCGCCCAGAGTATTCACAAAATGCCTGGCATCAGTAATCGCTCATTGCAGGCTACAGGGTATCCAAATTTATCCATACCTGGACGACTGCCTGTTACAAGCGGACAACAAAAGCAAGCTGACAACAGATTTACAAAGAGTCATTTGCTTACTACAAGCCCTGGGATACACAGTCAATTTAAAAAAGTCAAGACTGATACCATCCCAGACAAGAACATTCTTGGGTGCGGAATTGGACACAGTAAAACAGATGGCATTCCTAACTGCAGAAAAACAAGAACAACTCCCTCTTTACTTCTTGGCATTAACAAAGCAGAACAAACTAACAGCAAGAAAAGTACTGCAGGCCTTGGGCTTCATGGCATCATGCATAATCCTGGTCCCCATGCCAGACTGCATATGAGAAAGCTACAGTGGTACCTAAAGAATTTATGGTCTCAACACAGGCACAGCTTAGAAACCGAAATCCCACTAATCCCATGCCTGAAACAGGAGTTCCTGTGGTGGGCTCAAGCATGCCAGTCAAACCCAGGCTTGCCCTTCCACAACTTTCAAGCAAACCAAACCATCACAACGGACGCCTCAGACCTAGGCTGGGGCGCACATGTTGGACAAATGCATACAAGGATTGTGGACTCCAGACCAGCTGCACCTGCACATAAACCAAAAGAAATGCTGGCAGTAAAACTAGCAATCCAGAAATTCAGACCATTCCTCAAAGAAGGCCATTTAATGATAAGGACAGACAACACCACAGTCATGTGGTACATCAACAAACAGGGAGGCACTCATTCATACCCCTATGCAGAATGACTCTGGACCTTTGGAATATGGCTCTGAGCTACAACATCCAGTTACAGGCAATATTTGTGCCGGAAAAGAAAACACCCTAGCAGACATGTTAAGCAGAACCACCTCGGATGCTCACGAATGGATGCTACACCCGGACATCTTCAAGGCCATCACAAAGAAATGGGGAATGCCACAAATAGACCTATTCGCATCCCCACTCAATCACCAGCTCAAAAAATTCTGCACAAGGACATGCCACCCACTTGCATGGAAGGTGGACTCTCTATCCTTCAGTTGGAAAGGCCTGACAGCATATGCATTTCCACCTCTTCCTTTGATGCACAAGGTACTACTGAAAATCAAAGAGGAACGTCCAAGGATAATTCTGATAGCTCCGAATTGGCCAAGACAACACTGGTATCCTTCGCTGAGGAGCATGTCTCAGGTGAGAATGTGGTCAATACCCCTGATGCCTTTGATGTTAACTCAGAACAACTACAACATCATGCACCCAAACCTAAAAACCTTGCAACTGACTGCCTGGAACATCACATAACAGCAACTAACCCAGACTTATCCCAAAGGGTTAAAGACATTATCCTTGAAGCCCGCAGACCTTCAACAAGAAGGAACTATGCAGGAAAATGGAAAAGATTTGTCATTTGGAGTACTGAAAGAGGAAAAGATGTGTCGAACATAGATATTGCTAACATCCTGGAGTACTTGGCAGAGCTTCTACATACGGGCCTGTCCTATTCCTCCATCAAGATACACGCATCAGCTATTTCCGCAGAATACAGCTTCAATCCACCTGTCTTTTCGCATCCTCTACTCAGGCAATTCCTCAGAGGGATCAAGAATGTAAAACCTCCTAGGAAACCACCATTACCAGCATGGGACTTGAACTTTATGCTAGAAAAATTGACACTCCCTCCATTTGAACCAGCAGCAACAGCAGATCTTCAACACCTATCATGGAAAACTGCTTTCCTACTGGCAATTACTTCAGCAAGGAGGGTTTCGGAACTACAGGCCTTAATGGCAGTACAACCCTTCCTAATCTTCCATCAAGATAGAGTGTCCATGAGAACTAATCCTACATTTATGCCTAAGGTGGTATCCAGAGTGTCTTTAAACCAGGCAATCCACCTACCTACCTTCTTTCCCAATCCACAGAACAGGGGAAAGGCTGCTGCATACCTTGGATGTACATAGACAGTTACGCTACTACCTGGACAGAACCAAAGGTAACAGAAAAACTGACCAGCTTTTAGTAGCCTATGCAACAGGAAGGGAAGGAAAAGCAATTTCCAAACAGACAATCTCCAAATGGATAGGAAATTGCATAAGATTCTGTTACTCCTACCATGGAAAACCAGTTCCACAGAACATAAGACCTCATTCTACAAGGGCTACAGCCACTACCACAGCTTTCTTACGAGGAGTGGCAACCAAGGACATTATTGAGGCGGCTACTTGGACCTCCGTGCATACATTTGCCAAGCATTATAATTTACCTCTATACTCTAGATCCCGAGCAGGGTTTGCCACTGCTGTATTGCAAGGGATCCTAACTACACCATAATTCTTCTTCCTCCTCCCCTAGTTTGGCTATGGTATTCTACCCATTTGTTATGACTGCAGATGCATCCTTGAAGGACATAGTACAGTTTTGTACCTACCATAAATGTAGATGTCCGAACAGGATAGCATCTGCAGTCAGGATTACCCACCCTCCTTCCCCTCTGTGGTACTCCTAGGGTATTTACCCTCCTAATAGCTAGCTGGGGGGGGAGTCTCTTATGGTGTATTTGTTTGTATATATGTACATACATGCTTATTTTTTGTGTTTGCCTTCTACTATTTTGGAAACATTGGCATTTATCCAAAATTTAGCTTTCCAAGAGGGCAACTGGCATCTGGGGCAAGAAACACTGAGGAAAATGGCGTCGGCTGATGCCTTTATACCCGAAGACCAGCAGAGATGACGTCGGGTGAAGTGCGACATCAGCCGAAGCCGGACCCAGACTTTGGAATCCGGCCGACCGAAGGGCTGCCTGACGACAGGACAACCCATTTGTTATGACTGCAGATGCTATCCTGTTCGGACATCTACATTTATGGTAGGTACAAAACTGTACTGTTTGTACCTACCATAAATGTAGATGTTCGAGTGTTCACACTGCTGCAGTCCAGGTTGCCCTCCCTCCATCCCCTCTGAACTAGCTGGAGTTATCTATACCTTTCTATCCTGTACAACCTCTGTGGTGTATTTGCTTGTAACTGAAGGAATTGTTTTATTTTTATATATATATTTTTTATTAGCAATGTATTGCCTATCTATTGGGGGCACCTGACATCTGGGGCAAGAAAAACTGAAGAAAATGGCGTTGGATGCATCTTATATACCCCTGGTGCACTGACATCAGGGAAGAAGTGACAGCAACCGACGCTGGACCAAGACTTTGGAACTCTGGCCGACTGCAGGACCGTCTGATGGTAGGATAACCCAAGTGTGATGACTGCAGCAGTGTGAACACTCGAACATCTACATTTATGGTAGGTACAAAACTGTACTTTTCTGCTATACACACCATGGGAAAGCAGTACCTAACAGCATTTGGTCTCATTCCACCAGGGCAACAGCCACTTCAACTGCCTACCTCAGAGGAGTACCTACCAAGGACATTTTGGAAGCAGCAACTTGGAGTTCTGTACATACCTTCACCAAGCATTACCATCTGCCTCTTTACTCTAAATCCAGAGCTGGCTTTGCCACTGCAGTACTGCAGGGCCTTACAGCCACCCCTAATGCCTTACAGAACCAGCCACCCAACCTCAGTTTTGGGATTCTACCCAAGTGTAATGACTGCAGCAGTGTAACAGGATGAACATAGTACAGTTTTGTACCTGCCATAAATGTAGATGTTCGAGTGTATACACTGCTGCAGTCTAGGTTACCTTCCCTCCTTCCCCTCTTCCTTGCTCGTACTAACCTAGGCATTCTACCCTTTGCTACCTATGGGGAGTATTTGCTGGTAACTGAAAGTTTCTGATTGCTTTTCTTATGTATGTTTTATTAGCAATTTACATTGCCTACCTTTTTGGGGGCACCTGACATCTGGGGCAAGAAAAACTGAAGAAAATGGCGTTGGCTGCATCTTATATACCCCTGGCGCACTGACGTCAGGGAAGAAGCGACAGCAACCGACGCTGGACCAAGATTTTGGAACTCTGGCCGACTGCGGGACCGCCTGATGGCAGGATAACCCAAGTGTAAAGACTGCAGCAGTGTATACACTCGAACATCTACATTTATGGTAGGTACAAAACTGTACTTTATAGCTCATGTCAGGCTACAGGGTATCCACATTTTTCCATATTTAGATGACTTGCTTATCTTTGCTGAATCCTTTTCCAAGAACCAGGAATGTCTCACTTGGATGAGAGATGTCGTATACAAGCTGGGATTTAGAGAGAACATTAAGAAGTGTATTTTTGACTTTTTCATGCAGGATTGTGTTCCTGAGGTGTCTGATAAACACATCATTTCAGAGAGCTTTTCTTCTTAAGGAAAAAATCTGTCTGTATCTAGATCTATTGCTGAGGTTTTCCACTCAGACCTCAGTCACTGCGAGAGAATAGCTCTGGATTTTGGGTCTCATGGTATCTATAATTTTCATGATACTCCTGGCAAGACTCCACAGGAGAAAGATACAGTGGTATCTGATGTCTCTGGTTCCAGCACCAACATCCTTTGTTAGTGCTGGGGTTTGTCAGAAGTGAAATTACTTGGTGGAGAGAGTAAATATCCTTAAATCTAGGACTCCCCTTCTTCCTCCATGTTCCAAAGTAGTCAGCTACCACAGATGCCTTGAACTTTGCTTGGGGAGCAGTTTCAGGAGGGGTAAAAGTACAAGGTGTGCGGGACAGTAAGGATAGACAGAAGCACAAAAATATAAAAGAGATGCTTACCCTGATAAAGGCATTCAACTCTCTGAATTATCTTTGGTCCCTGGGCCATCTTCAAATTGTTACAGACAGTAATTCAGTCATATGATTCATCAACAAGTAAGGGGGAACCAGGTCATACCCTTTTGCAGGTTTTCCATGTTAGTTTATGATATAGGTTCACAGCACATTCTCACACAGTTGGCATCCTACATTCTGTCAGATAAAAACTGTGTGGCAGACATGCTGAGCACGTCAAGGGTAGACCCTCACTAATGGAAGCTAGATCAGGGGGTCTTCCAAGATTTGCTTAATCTGTGGGGAGTTCCTAAAGTTGACATATTTGCCTCCTGTCTGAACAGTCAGCTGGCAAGATTCTGCTCCAGGACTCCATGAAAGGCCTGGAAGACAGATGCATTTTCTTTTCCTTGGACAGTAATGTTCCTGTATGCTTTTCCACTTATATCCAGGGTCTTTTTGTATATTCAGAATGAATCCCCCAAGATTATTTTGGTGACTCCCTTCTGGCCCAGGCAACAGCAGTTCTCTTCTTTTGGTAATGGCCAAGGGCAATTATCTCAAGCTTCCTCACAGACTGGATCATCTCACACAAGAACAGATTTGTTTGATACATCCCAACCCCAATGAACTTCATTTGACTGCCTGGATGGTAGATGCCTTAATTCCCTTTTGGTACCTGTTTACTGAGGATGTGCAGCAAGTACTAATGGAAGCAAGAAAGCCTGCTACTAGAAAGTCATATATTAGCAAATGGAAAAAGTTTTCTCGTTGGTGCCAACAACAAAACTAAAACCCATTCAGGGCTAGTTGCTCTCTGGATGTTCTTCATCTCACATTGCTGCAGTCCTTACATATGGGTAGTCCGCTGTCCTCGGTCGGCCCGAATACCAAAGTATTAGGCTGACGTCGGTCAAGGCGCTTAAAACTGACATCAGGACGTCAGGGTACAAAAGCGCATGACCGACGTCATATCCTCAGTCTTTTTTGCCGCATGGTCCGATGCAGAAGCAGCGTTGCAAGTGCCGTTCGGCGTTCTGAAATTTTTCGAGTTCGGAGTTTCAGACCGAATCCAAGTTGGCTAAGTACCCCGTTGGGGATTATTTTGTTTTTTTCTTGCCTCAGTATAGTACCGGATGTCAGAAAAGTGAATAATTGTATTTCTTGTGGGAAACAGATACCGCATAGGGATTATCATTCTTTGTGCATTCCTTGTTTGGGGCCTGAGCACGACGTAGTCGGGTGTCGCTTTGTGCTAGGTTCAATAAGCGCACTATTGCGAAGGTTAGATTGTGCTAGGCTGGTCTTGAAGCGGTGCAATTATAATATGCCGCCGGATTCTCCGCGCCGCTTCCAAGAAGCGCAAAGACAAAACAGTTAAACCCAGGCAAGATGAGTCGTCCGTTCGGACGCCGGTTCTTTAGAGGCTTCAGTGGAACCGGTGGGTCCGACGGAGACTTCTTTAGAGTCTCAGGGGGAGACTTTAATTTTGCAGGATGTGGCTTCTCTTGAGGCAGGGCAGGCTGAAGGGGCTTCTCAGGTTACTGTACTCCCCTCCCTTCCCAGGGTGGTTAGGCCCTCTCCTTCTGTTTCCAAGGCTTCTCCCAGGGCAGGCCAGGTTTAGCATCTGTTGGTGTCACTCCTAGTTCAGCAGGGTCTGTGCCTAAGAAGCACATGCTTAAAATGGCAGAAGATTTGATTACTCTGATTAGAGGTTCTTTGCCCCCTCCTGATAAGAGGCCTAGGGTGGAGCCAGAGTTGGGAAGTTTGGAACAGGCTTCAGATGTTTCAGAGTCTTCGGCTGAAGACTTGCAGGAGTACTCTCCTTATTCTGATTCTGATGCAGAAGATTCCACTCCTTCTGCTTCTCCTCCAGAGGATTTTTCTTTTTCAGAGACACTTCACTCTATGAGGGAGCATTTTAAGTGGGAAGGTCAAGACTTCTCTGATTCTCGGAAAAGGCTTAGGGAATTTTTGCTTTTACCTCAACATAGGCCCTTAGCTATTCCACCTGTTCTGGATGTTGTGCAGGATGTGTTTTCAGAGGCTTCGCTTAATCCTGATTCTCTGCCTCCTGCGCCTGTTAAACCAGATAGGTATTACAGGGTGCCTGAGGCTCATAAATATCTTTATAAGAGTCCTAGGGCGGACCCAGAAACTATTAGTCAGGGACCCAAGGGTGTCAAGGCCTCTGTGGTAAAAAATCCGGTTCCTCTAGATAAAGAGGCCAGAGCTTTGGATAGATGGGGAAAGAAGGTCTATACTTCTTCTACCTTAGCAATGAGGGCTTTGAATTGCCAGTTTCATATGTTGAAATATCAAAATTTTCTTCTTTCTCAATTGAAATCTAAGGTGGATGCTCTGGCAGAAGGCATTGAGTGTAAAGAATTACAAGATTTGGTGCATGTCTCTGAGCAGGTTGGTAAGCATTCTTTACAATGTGGTTTTGATGCTGTGCAGGCCTCGTCTAGTGTGGCTGCCACTGGTTCAGTTCTTCGCAGGCACGCCTGGCTGAAGGATCAGAATTTTTCTGACCATGTTAAGACAAGGATTTTGGATGCTCCTTTGCAGTCTGAAGTGTTGTTTGGTCCACCTGTGGAATCAGTCTTAAAGAAAATGGAGGACAAGGCTAAGTCTATGCAGACTGTTAAGGATTTTTTGCAAGTTCAGCCTCCAAAGTTTAGTAGGAATTGGCCTGCTAAGGGGTGGATGTATCCTTCTTATGATTCTCAGTCTAGGGGTAGATCTAGACGTGGTAGGGGCAGAGCACAGAGTTCCTTCAGACCTAGAACTGGGAGTTCACCTGCACAATCTTCGAGTGAGGGTAGGGGCCAGTCCTTTCGTAAACAGGCCCAATGACCTACTTTTTCAGCTGCCAGATCCCTCTTGCCTGGCGGCACCTTTGGGAGGAAGGTTGGCACTTTTCAAGGAAAATTGGATTTTAATTACCCAAGACAAATGGGTACTGGATATCATACACCGAGGTTACAAGTTTTATTTCCATACCTTGCCTCCTTTCAAAGGCATGCCAGACATTCCTCCTCAGCAAAGACTAGAGGCTCACAACCAAATTTCTCTTCTACTTCAAATAGGAGCTATACAACCGGTCCCTCTGCCAGAAGTGGGCCTAGGATTTTATTCTCGCCTGTTTCTAGTACCAAAGAAAGGGGACACGTGGAGACCCATTTTGGACTTATCTATCCTCAACACATATCTGGACATTCCCAAGTTCAAAATGTTGACGTTACAGCAGCTTTTACCTCTGCTGGGCAAAGATCACTGGATGGTGACTCTGGATCTCAAGGAGGCTTATCTTCATGTTCCTATCAGGCCCAGTTGCAGGAAGTATCTGCGTTTTCGGGCTGGGACTTTTCATTATCAGTTCTCTGCATTGCCCTTTGGCTTATCTGCTGCGCCCAGAGTGTTCACGAAAGTTCTGGCTCCAGTGGTAGCTTTCTTCAGGCTAAGAGGAATACAAATCTATCCTTATCTGGACGATTGCCTGATTCTGGCTCAAGGAAAGGACAAACTTCTTCATCATTTTCAGTATGTGATGGCAGTGTTAAGATGCCTAGGGTATTCTGTGAACGAAATAAAGTCCAGTCTAGTACCCTCTCAGGGCATGTGCTTTCTGGGTGTGAGACTGAATACAGCATCCCAGATGGCCTTTTTGACCCCGGACAAACAAAAGAATCTTTCTCTTTATTTCCATCAATTGTCTCGTCAGTCCAGGCTGACTGCAAGGACAGTCCTTCAAGCCTTGGGGTTCATGGCATCTTGTATTCTGGTACTTCCCAATACCAAACTGCATATGAGGAAGCTACAATGGTATCTCAAAAATGTATGGACGCAACACTGCCAAGATATGGACACTGTCATTCAGATAATACCTTGCATTCAAAAGGAATTTTTGTGGTGGGCTCAGGAATGTCACCTAAACAAGGGACTCTCTGTGACCCGACCAGAGGCGAGTCAGATTCTAACGACAGATGCTTCAGACAAAGCTTGGGGAGCTCATCTAAATGGAAAATGGGTACAAGACACTTGGCCTGCCAGACTTCAACATTTACATATCAACTTGAAGGAGATGTTAGCAGTCCAGTTTGCATTGATAGCTTTCAAGGATTTACTTCTTCCAGGGCAGGTGTTGATTCAAACAGACAACACAACTGTCATGTGGTACATCAACAAGCAAGGGGGAACACATTCATATCCTCTATGCAGACAAGCAATGATTTTGTGGGAGACTGCTCTCAGTTTGCAGCTAAATCTTCAGGCAAGGTTTCTGCCAGGAGCACAGAACTCCTTAGCAGATGTGTTGAGCAGACAAATTATGGATCCCCACGAGTGGAAATTGGATCCTCATGTATTTCAAAAATTGACAGTGTTATGGGGAACTCCAGACATAGATCTGTTCGCTTCTCCACTAAATTACCAGCTGCCAAAGTTTTGCACGAAAAGGTTTCATCCCACAGCTTGGAAAGTGGATGCTCTCTCATTCAATTGGAGCAATCTTCACGTGTATGCCTTTCCACCACTGCCTCTCCTCCCAAAGGTACTCCTGAAGGTCAGACAGGACAAGCCAACCATGATTTTAATAGCTCCGGATTGGCCTCGACAGCACTGGTACCCATTACTGAGAAGTCTGGTGCAGGAGCCTCCATGGCCTTTGCCTTGATTCCACACCTGCTGTCTCAGGAGAACAGTCATTTACTCAATGTCAAACTTCACTCTCTACATCTAACAGCCTGGCATATTCTGTTTTAAACCCTGGAGGGTCTCAGCTTCCACAACAAGTTTTGAATGTTATTTTGGAGGCCAGAAGGCCTAGTACAAGGAAAGTTTACGCAGATAAATGGAGGAGATTTTTAATTTGGAGTACAGCAAAGGACTTTGATGTTTCTAAACCTAACTTAAGTGTTGCTCTTCAATACCTTACTGAGTTATTGGACAAAGGTTTGTCCTTCTCCTCTATAAAGGTTCATGCTGCAGCAATTTCTGCTCACTATGACTGTGACCCACCATTATTTTCTCATCCTTTGTTTAAGCAATTCCTTAGAGGGGCAAAGAATATAAGACCCCCACGTAGAGATCCTACTCCTGCTTGGGATCTCAATTTTGTGTTGGAGAAACTCACTCTACAACCTTTTGAGCCTGCAGCGACTGCCGAGTTGAAATATTTATCATGGAAGACTGCTTTTTTGTTGGCCATTACATCTGCGAGAAGGGTTTCTGAATTACAGGCCCTTATGGCGGTTGAGCCTTTCTTAATTTTCCACAAGGATAGGGTGTCTTTGCGTACTAACCCTTCCTTTATGCCTAAAGTGGTTTCTAGTGTGGCTTTAAACCAATCTATTCATTTGCCTACTTTTTATGCAAACCCCCAAAATAAAGGGGAGAAGAGTTTGCACACTTTGGATATACACAGACAGTTGCGATATTATTTGAACAGAACTAAAGGGTTCAGGCAGTCTCAGCAGTTGTTTGTTTCATTTGCTTTGTGTTCTCAGGGCAAACCTGTTTCAAAACAAACTATTTCTAAGTGGATTGGTTTTTGTATTGCTTTCTGTTATTCCCATCATGGTAAGGAGATTCCATCTGGGATTAGGCCTCATTCCACTAGGGCTACTGCCACTTCTACAGCTTTTTTAAGGGGGGTGGCTACTAAGGATATTTTGGAGGCAGCTACTTGGAGTTCAGTGCATACTTTCTCTAAGCATTACCACCTTTCTCTTTACTCTAAATCTAGGGCTGGATTTGCCACTGCAATTTTACAGGGCATTTTGGCAGCTCCTAATGCTTTATAGTTTTGCCATCCTCCCTTACCTCTGCTTTGGGATTCTACCCATATGTAAGGACTGCAGCAATGTGAGATGAAGAACATAGTACAGTTTTGTACCTACCATAAATGTAGATGTTCGAAGATCCACATTGTTGCAGTCCAATTTACCCTCCCTCCTTCCCCTCTGTAGTTAGAGGTGGTTGTGTGGGTTGGGTTGTATATATTGTAAATATGGTTAGTGCAGGGGTGGTTGGTTGTTTTTTGCTGTTTTTTGGCTTTGCCCTTTCTTTTTAGGGCCTTCTGACATCTGGGGCAAGAAAAGACTGAGGATGTGACGTCGGTCATGCGCTTTTGTACCCTGACGTCCTGATGTCAGTTTTAAGCGCCTTGACCGACGTCAGCCTAATACTTTGGTATTCGGGCCGACCGAGGACAGCGGACTACCCATATGTAAGGACTGCAGCAATGTGGATCTTCGAACATCTACATTTATGGTAGGTACAAAACTGTACTTTTACAATATTAGTGTGAGTTACTATCCTATTGTCTTTCTTTCACCACTGTCAAGGTTAATTTATTGGCCATTTAATCATGTCTGCCCGTGGATCCTCCTCTTTCAATGCATTCTTATGGCAAAAATGTTTTGGAAGGGGTTTTGCATAAGATGCCTCCAAGAAATCCTTGGGATCTTAACTTTGTGTTAGAGAAGCTGACACTTGCTCTGTTTGAATCAACTAACCTGGCTGACTTCAGGTTCTTAATATGGAAAACAGTTTTACTTGTTGATCTGACCTTTGCAAGAAGGGTATCTTAGTTGAAGTCTCTTATAGTGAGTCTACCATATCTCATTTTCCACAGAGACCGGGTTTCTTTGAGAACCAATCCTTCTTTTATGCCTAAAGTGGTATCTGCTCTTACTTTAAGCCAAACCCATCTCACTGTTTACTTTCCTGAACCTAAAAATGCGGGAGCAAGGATGTTCCATATCTTGGATGTCCACAGACAACTCAGGTACTATACTGACAGAACTAAATCTTTCAGATCAGTTGTTCATTTCTTGGGAAGGGAAGAAGGAACAGCCTGTGTTAAGACTTAAAGCAAAATATTTCAAAATGGTTTTCTAAGGCTATTACCTTTTGTTATACTCACCACAGCAAAACTATTCCAGGCAGGGTGAAGGCCCCCTCTACCAGGGCCTTGGATTCTTCCTTGGCTTTTTGGAAAGGGTTGGATTCTACAATTGTTCTAGAAACATCAACTTGGTGCTCTGTGCATACTTTTACAAAACACTGTAAGCTTGATTCCTTTTCTATGTCTAGATCAGGCTTTCCTAGGGCCATTCTCCAGGGGCAACTAGACTCTTTTCCTTCCACCTCCCACGTGTTGTAAGCTAGGGTAATCTATCCATATAGCTTAGGCTACTGCAGCAGTGATCAATATGATGAACATAGTACAGTTGTTTAAGTAAAACTTAACAGTAAATGTCTGAGTGATAACTATTGCAGTAGCTGCTTCCTCCTTCCTTCCACCCCCCCCCCTTGCTTTTTGGTGTGTTGTTTATGCCAAGGTGTGGATACTTATTTTTTGTTGTTCATAGCATTGTCCTTTCAAGGCTCAGCTTACCTCCCTCTGTTGGCATGAAAGCTCTGAAGGGCTTTGCACCCAAACCTGTCTTTTTAGTCAGCTCAGCTTGAGCTGACTGCTGGTTTGGGCACATGGAACGTACTCTGACACTTTGAAAGCTGGCTGGTAGGATGTAATACATATAGTTAAGGCTTTTACAGCATTTATCATTTGGACATCTACTGTTATGGTAAGTTTACACACAACTGTACTATTCTGCTGTTGCATTCTCTGTTGTTATGGAGTGAGTATGATACAGCATGTATTGGTGATGTTTGGAATTGATGCACCTTAGTTTTCTGTAGCACCATGCCCGCAGCCATTGTTTGATGCTTATTGGCACATCTGTAGTAGTTTTAGTTTTTGCTTTAATTTCTGTAATACAGATTTGTTTGTAAAACTGGTGTTTGCCCAAAACAGAAATAACTGTAACAGCCTCCTGCAGTATGAACGCCACTTGACCCGAGTACAACTTATTTGTTACACAGGAAGCACCCATTTGTTTGTTTTTTCTCCTGTTATGTGACATCACTGGTGACATTATCTTGCTGGCAGTTGGAGATAGAGATGGATGTATCAGCTGACATTCTTGGAGATTTTCTTCTTAAGATACAATCATACAAAGAAATCTGTTAAGAGAAATATAAAAAAGTGGTCCAAAATTATATAGTGTAGCTGTGCCCTAAAATGTATTTTATTTGCATTTCTCCTGCACTGACTTGGTTGTATTCAGCAGTTTTCATATATTTATTATTTTAACAAAGGTCAGCTTGACATAACTGTATTCCTCAGTACAAAAATTCAATCAATCACTCTTAACACGGTATGTATCGTTACCCTATTCAGAGCCCAGAATACCACATGAAAGTTCTAACTGAACTTCATCTTTTGGCAGTTAGCAAGTTACAGTAGTTGAATGAGAAAGGACGCTGACATAATTCCGTACCTTGTTTCATGTATTTTGTCCACACAGGTCCCCTCCATGCAGTGGTGGTGGTGTATATATGTGTGTGTGTGTGTGTGTGTGTGTGTGTGTGTGTCTGTGTTGAGGGGGGGGGGGGGGTTGAGCTTTTTGTGAACTTTTTGTAGAAATGGTGGAATAGGCTTGAGGCTGTGTTCCTAAACCCATGTTAAGTTATTTACATCAAGTTTAAATCACATGGCAAGGAAGACTTTGGCAAGCTTGATATTTGTCAAACAGTTTGTTACTTTTTAATCATTTTAACAATTTTTCCAGCTGTTCGAATTTCATGGCTGTCACATTTCATCTTAATTACATTACAAGTCTGCCTTTTTAAAACATGCTTTTGATGCATTGCATTAATTTTCAAACGTGTTGATCAGGATCTAACACATACCAAGGTTAAGTCTTCTTCTTATGTTCCTTAGAAACAGGCTAATCCTGAAAGCAGACAGGCAATTTAAGAGCATTTTGTAATGGATTATAGAGAACTTGGAATAAGTAAAGAGGCAGTTCGGGGGATGGCAATTTAAGTATATTGATTCATTAATAAAGGGCATTTTTTTCTTCATCAGTAACAACTGTGTAGGATCCCACAGTTTTTACTTAGGCCTTAACTCTTTACTGCCTACTTAATGTTAAAGAAGTTTATAAGGTCTCAATAGTTTTGATGACTGCCACTGGAATGCTTACAGAATAAAGCTTCCTGCTGATATATTTTTCTTCAGTTCTTTTTCCATGTTTGTTAGCTTTTTTATGAGAATTTAGAATTGCTGTGAAACAGGGCCAAGAATGCACCATACGTGTTGACATAGCTCACATCTACCTGTGGATGTTTATTGTAAAGTTATACACTTTGGCATCCCATAAGTACCAGTATCAATAACGCTAGTGATAAAATAGTCCTCTCCTGAGCACTCTTGCCATGTCTAAGAGCTCACATCTGGGAAATGCCCTTTGTGCTACCTTTGACATTTTTCAAGAATATATGAAAAAAAATTCTATATTTTGCTTCTGTTGCTTGATTTTATTCTGTCTGAATTGTTCTCAGCTCTGCACATTTCTTGTTTGCTGTTTCAAATGCATTTGACAACATTTCTCTCTTCTCCCTACCACACCAAGATTGTTTTCAGCTTTCACATTTAACCAAGTTAAAAAAGTAAATATTTTGCTTCTTCTGATGTTTTGGCTGTAGCTTTATTTGGGTTTGCCTTCTTGGTATTACTGTTTATTACCTTTTGGGTGTTTGTCATCAGTGTGTTGCAGCAGTTAGTGTTGCCGCCTCACAGCAAGAGGTTCTCCAGTCCAGTGCTCGGCTGGGGTGCCTTCTGTGTGGAGTCTGCATGTCCTCCCCGTGGTCATGTGGGTTTCCTCCGGGTGCTCCGGTTTCCTCCCACATCCCAAAGACATGCTGTAGGTGGATTGAACACTCTAAATTGGCCCTAGGCGTGAGTGCGCGCGCGCGTGTGTGTGTGTGTGTGTGTGTGTGTGTGTGTGTGTGTGTGCGCCTTCTGTGGAAGTTTGGGCACCGGGGCTGGCAACTCGACACCGTAAAACTCCACTGCCAATCATGAGCGGACAGGTGATCTGCTGTGGCGACCCCTAACCGGAAAAAAAGCCGAAAGAAGAAGAAGAAGAAGCCATCAGTGAGTATTATTGTAGTCTCTGATTCTTCTTGTTGAGTAAACATTTTTGGTTATTTGGTTTTAAATTGTAATTTCTAGTCAGCATTTGGTTTTGAGTTGTCATTTTTGGTCAAGGAAAACAAAGCTTTTTATGAATTTAAGTGCAGGAAGAAAATCCAACCACAAGATAAACTTTGTATTTGCGGGACCCATAACTATGCTGGATATTTGTGGGCTGCTGTCCTGGAGGCAAGTTAGGAGATGCAATTGGCACTATTGAAGAGGTGCAGATTGGTTCTTGCAAACAGTGTATGAAGTCATTTAAGCAGAAACATTGTGATCATTGTGATCATGGCTGCTTAAGTGACAGTATGAATTCAGCTGGCTGTAAGGGGTGTGATTTGCAGTGTGTAAGGGTTGCTGAGCAGTTCTTGACTTGCAAGTCTGCACTCAGTGTTAGAGATCAAATGTTTCCAGTACTTCTTGCAGACTTGAGATTCAAGGAACAGTTGGCAACTGTTACATAGTGTAAGTCACACCCTTGTTTGACTCTGTTGAGAATTGTAGGCATTTGTAACACTTTTTGAAAGGTATAGCAAAGAGCTTCCTTTTTTTTTGCAGTCCTCAATGAAGGGAGAATGCCATATGGGATCTTTGCCAGAGGTGCCAGCTGACCTTACTATAGCTTTGCTCTTTGTCTTTACATTTTGGTATATAAACACATGATGAAGAATATAAGATTTGTAATTCATTTACACCTGTATTTATAATAGAGAGAATAAGCCTGCATCAGTGAAATATAAGGATGATGTGTGGTTTGTACCTTGGGAAGCTTTGACCTAGATTTCCTTATAGAGGTCAACTTCTTTGGGGTTGAGGGTTAAGTATGTTGCTGTAAAGCCCAGGGAGGAAGATAAGGACATGGGCAAAGATATCTGGAGAAAGAATAAGGCCTACATAGTTGATAAGGGTAGACCAAGAGAATCTTCTCTAGGTTTCATTTCAAAGAGACAGTGTTCTGAGGGCATTGTCTGTGTTTCTTCCTATACTACTGTTACTAAGTTGCCTAAGTGATCTAAATGCTGAACATAGTACATTTGTGTAAGTAAAATTACCGTAACAGTCAATATTCTAATAGATCACTGCTGCAGTAGTAGATTCTCTCTCTCCAGCCCCTTGTTTTGGATGGTTTCCTTTTGTATTGCCAGGGTATGGGTGTATTAGACCCTTGTGTATATAGTTTACCAGTGATTTGTTTCCTAGCTTTGTCCTTTCAGGGCTCTTATATCCCCTTTCTAGGCAAAAAAGCTGTGACTAATTTGGTACTTTGTTCTTATATTGGAGTTCTTCTTGAGCTCCAGACAGGTATAACGTGTAGAACACACCCTTAAGCTTTGAAAGCTTGTCAGTGAAGCAGGACTCCAAATAGTTTAGCTTACTGTAAAAGTGATATATGAGAACAATTACTGTTATGGTAAATTTACTTACACAACTGTACTTTCTTTTTAGTTCCAAAGAAGGAGAAGGATCTCTGGCTCTACTCGATCTGGGTAGCCTAAATCAGTAGCAGCCTTTACAAATTCTGGTTGCTTCCACCTGGAGTTTTCTCATCCCCATGGTATTCACCAGATGCATGTCTGTAGTTGAAGTGAAACAGAGGCTGTCATGTATTTCTATATCTGGATGACTGATGTCTATTGAGCAAATTAATGGGCTGTCTGATCTAGGCCAGGGAGTCTCTTCTCTGTCTGTTTCAGTCTTGGCATTTCAGTAAGCACTGCAAAGTCCTTGATGGAGCCCGATCAAATGGTTCCCAAACAAAGCCCACTTAAATGTTTGCATTTATTGGTGGGACACTGCACACTCTATCCTGCATAGCTGCCAAAGGAAAAAAACTTCAAAGACCAATTCACATAAGGTTCAGGTATGGCACCATTTATTACTTGCAGCAAGGAGACAAAACTTGCAGATACAGGATTTTGCCTAAATTACTAGTAGGCAGTATACTTCTTTTATACAGTTCTATGAAATGTTACTTTACTATGGTTGACGTAGTTAGACACAGCTGTCTGTATTATTCTATAGAAAATGTTACTTAGATTTCCTGCTGACATGTCCAGATTTAAAACTCACTATGTGTTACATAGAAAATGTTACTTGGATTTCCTGCTGACATGACTGGATTTATGAAAAACATTTGAGAAAAACAACCTGGCCTTGGGGCTTTATTTTTAGCCCACTACAAACTTTCTATTCTTCAATTGTGCAGTTCTAATATATATGTGTTACATTTCAAGGTACAGTTCTAGCTTAGGTACAAGTAATGCTGACTACGGTTTATATTTTCAAGCAGCCTTTGTTTTCATTATCAATAGCTTCAGCAGTTATGTACTTTTCTCATAGCATAAGCAGAAAATCAATAACTCTTTGTTTAAATCTCATGACATTAGTAGAAATGAAACATCTATTATTATTTTCATGACATTAGCAGAAATCAAATGCTTTCCTGTTAATTTCCAAAGCATAAGCAGATCATAGCTGCGCATATGACATAACAGGATTGGAATGTAGCTTCTGCAGATTTATGCAGTGTGAACAGAATAAATGTATTAACCCTTTTTAAACCTCAAATGCACTAAGCATGCATATTACTAATACATATTTTTCTAACATTTCTCCCCTTTTAATACTTTTATTCCACTTTCAAAATAAGCAACAACAATTTTTTCTTCCCCTAACCTCTTCCTACTCAGGATTTGCAGTTAAGAGAGACATTCAGTTTAAACTTATGAAAGCATTTTCAATTTTTCAACAGTTCTTCAAGTTCAGCACCTTGGTATAAGGTTTCTGATACTGACATGTCTATAAAGTCTTTAATCAGTCTTTTCATGCAGGGGATGCAGCAGCAAACACATACCACCAGTAGGATCATTCCTACACAGATGGCAATCAGGATGTTCATCAGGATACTGCCCCACCCCCCCAAACAATCTCTGAAAAAGTCCATCAATGGATTTGGTCCTGGTTTGGTCATAGCTGACACTTGCTGAATTACCTCAAGGTGATTGTCTATCTCGTGTTTGTGGTCTGGAATATACGAACAGCACTCCTCCTGGATTAAAGCGCAAGTACCTCCTCTCGCTGCTAGGGTGAAGTCGAGAGCCATGCGGTTTTGAAGCACTACAGTTCTCATGGCAGTCAGTTCATCAGTCACCAATTCTAGAGCGGAAAAGTTTGCATTGCTCATTATTTCGAGAAGTTTAGACATTTTTCTCAGTTCCCAGATTGATTTCGTTACTCCATATGCTGGCAGTATACCTGCCCACGAGATGATGGTATCACCCAAGTCCATATGCGACAGTCCATTTTTCCCTATGCCCACAGCGTGATGGTTTTTCCAGCCTGTATTGATCTGCCCCACTGGATCGACAGGCTTCTTGAGTCCTTGTCGAACATTTCAAATTTTCCCCTGAGGCAAAACTGCTGTGTGTCGTATGGCCGGAACCAGGTACCTCAAATAACAACTGCCGGACCAATTCTCAGGTAACCACTTGTATGCTTTCCTACCACATACAAAATAACAGTCCTCTACTTTGGTAGTAACTTTACTATGTCCTGGTTCTGGATGAAACATTTTTTTGTCAACTATAATCAGTTGTTTATAGAGGTCAGCATTATGTCTTACTTCATCAGCTGTCCTATGCATTAGTTCAAAAAATGAATCATAGGTTGTGTTGCAATAGGAACCTGTATTATCAGTTTTATTGTAGCATCTATAGGGAACAGTCACATTGCAATTGCTCCAACCCACCTGAACTGTATCATTTTTGTAAAAACACACAGTTCCCTTCTGTCAAACAGACAAGTGCAGTGCTACTTTATCTTGTGATGTAACATCTGATGTATCATAGACTAAATTTTCCCAGGTCATGTTGGCTCCTAGGGGTATGCTGTTGGCAAAGCTGTGCAAATCTAGCAATTTGAAACATTGAAGGTCTCAGCATACACATATTTGATTGCCTGGTAAGTGTTGAAATTTGGGTGTCACTCTACGTGCAACTCTCCACGTTTATTCAGTTCAGTTTGTGTGGCTGGGAAAAGGAATGGCCACAACAAAAATATTATTGTCACTAGTACAGTCAACAGGATGATTATGCAATACTTCTGAGGAAATGGTTGTTCTGCATTCCTGTTTTCTCCGACTCTTCCGAGTAGTTTTATTTGGATTTTTCTGGATTCTATCATGTTTGCTTTTGACATGTTATCTTACTCTCTTCCCTAATAGGACCTTCAGCACCGATGGTTTCTTCACTGGGGTTGAGACGGATCAGTCCTATTGATCTGACCCCCTTTTGTAGCCAGACTTTGTGCTGAGGCCCCGATGGAGAGGTAAGATTTTTGTCCAGTTCAAAGTTCTTAATTAGTTTGCAGTGTGTCAGGTGGATCCATGAGGCTCGCTCTGCGATTTTGACTGCAGTAGTTGTCGAAAGAAGCACCTGGTATGGACCTTTCCAACTTGGTGACGTCCAATTTTTCTTTTTTATGGCCTTTATCCACACCCAGTCCCCTGGGATCACTGCCACTTCCGATGTTTCGGTTTGTTCTTTATCTGAAACAGAATTTGACTGCAACAGATGTTTAGAATTCAACAAATTTCTCATATATTCAGCTAGTGTATAGTCAGCTTCCTGGTCTGTGGGCATGAGAAGTTTCCACTGAGGTGTATAATAAGCCTTTCCAAACAGTTTTTCAAAAGGAGTCAATCCTTTTGCAGTCGGAACATTTCTCATGCTCAACAGTGCCAGGGGCAGACAATACACCCAGTTCTTTCCTGTCTCGGCTATTAATTTTCTTAATTTATTCTTTAATATTCCATTATGCCTCTCAACTAGCCCTGCAGATTGCGGATGGTATGCACAATGATTTTTTAAAGAAATACCAAAATGCTTACTTAATTGCTGTATGGTTTGGTTTACAAAGTGTGTACCGTTGTCACTGTATATCCTTTCCGGAATGCCGAATCTAGGGATGATTTCTTTGACAAGAACTTTTGCTACTGTGGCTGCTTCTGGATTTTTGGTTGGAAAGGCTTCCACCCATCTGGAAAACATATCTACAATGACAAGACAATACTTCTTAATTTCACATTTGTTCAGTTCTATGAAATCCATACAGATAGTGTGAAACGGATATGGTGGTGTAGGGAAGCTCCCTTGCTTGGGCTTTAATGCCCCTTGTGCATGATGTTTGTTACAAATTTGGCTCATCAAACAAAATTTTTTAGAGTAGTTTGTAAATCCGTACGTTGTGAACACCTGGTTCACCAGCTGTACCCCCCCCCCGTTGAGACATGGCATTGCCCATGGCTCAACAAAGCTAAATATCTAAACAAATTAGATGGTAGTATCGGTTTCCCTTCTTTAGAGATGTACAGCCCCTTTTCGAGAATTGCTCCTCGTTTTACCCATTTTTGTTTTTCAGCTTGCGTAGTGAGTGTCTGCATTGTCTTTAACACCTCTAAGTCTAAAATCTCAGAGGGGTGCAGTTCCTCATTTGAAAGAAATACTTCTGAAGCTGCGTGTTTTGCTGCTGTATCAGCTCTCGCATTACCTTTTGAAATCCTATCTTGTTGCTTGGTGTGAGCAGTGCATTTACAAATAGCTACTTTCTGAGGTAACTGAATAGATTCTAAAAGATCTGAAATAAACTGTGAATGATTGATAGGTTTGCCAGTAGATGTTATCATTCCTCAGTTTTTCCACTGTTGCGCAAAAATATGTACAGTAGAAAAAGCGTACTGGCTGTCAGTAAAAATGTTTACACATTTACCCTTTGCTAAGGTACATGCCCGTGTCAAAGCAATCAATTCTGCTGCCTGTGCAGATAAGTTGTGTGGTAAAGGTTTTGCTTCTATAATCTCAGTGTCAGAAACTACTGCATATCCTACTAGGTTCTGTCCTGCAGGACCCCTTTTGCACTGGCAGCATCCAAGGGGGCATCCGTGAGATCTTTTCTAGGTAGTGTCTTTTGCTCAATCACCTGCCGGCAGCGATGTGGTTTGCTGTCTGCAGGGGTTGGGAGCAAGGTAGAAGGGTTCAAAGTCGTGCATCATTCAATTGTCATGTGAGGATGGCTCAACAATATAGTCATACAGGAAAGATGCCTAGCAGGGGAAAGATATGCTACCTTCTCTTGCAGTAAAATAATCGCGACTGCATGAGGCACTCTCAAAGTGAGAGGGTGGAATAAAACTACTGAGGCTGAAGCCTGTACTGCCATTGCAGCTGCAACTACTGCTTGTACACAGTGAGGTAAGGACCGTGCCACTGGGTCTAGTTGTGATGAATAGTAAGCAATGGGGCATTGCTTGTCCCCATGCTGTTGTGTTAACACTGATGTCATATAACCTTGCTTACAATCTACAGTTTGGAAAAAAACGTTTATGGTAGTTTGGTAATCCCAGAACTAATGAGGATGCTATTAACTGTTTCAGTTTGCAGAAAGCAGATTCTGCCTCTGGTGTCCATTGTAACAAATCCTGTGCTGCCATAGGCTTTTTATATATCAGGTCAGTCAGAGGTGCAGATTCCAAGGCATAGTTTGGAATCCAACGCCGGCAAAAATTAGTTGTACCCAGGAAGGACATCATTTCCTTCTTGTTAGTGGGTTTTGGTGCTTGCAAAATTGCTACTTTTCTGTCCTCATCTAATGTTCTACCTTCCTTGGATATCACATATCCTAGGTATTTGACTTGTTTTTTCCAAAGCTGCAGTTTATTTTTGTTTACCTTATGTCCTTCAGCGGCTAAAAATCATAATAGCGCTATGGTATCTTCTTTGCAATCTTGCTGGGTGGAGGCTGCCAGCAAGATGTCATCAACATAAAGTAAAATCTGACTGCCTCTTGGTGGGGTAAATCCCACCAAGTTGCTTGCCATTTCTTGTGAGAATATTGTTGGACTTTCACAATATCCCTGTGGTAGTCACGCATATGTATACCTTTTCCCCTGAAATGTGAATGCAAACCAATACTGGCTGTCAGGGTGTATCAGTATCGAAAAGAATGCATTGCTGATATCTACCACAGAAAAATATTTCTGTTGAGGTTTTAAATCATTCAACAGTGTGTGTGGGTCTGGCACTGTAGGTGCCCTTGGTATTACTGTGTCATTTACAGCTTGTAAATCTTGGACCATACGCCATTCTCCATTTGCTTTTTTAACAGGAAATAAGAGTGTGTTACATGGTGAATCGGGAGATTCCACCAGCACCCCTTCCTTAAGTAAAGCTGCTATGATAGGTTTGATTCCTGCCTCTGCATCTTTTCTTAAGGGATACTGTCCTTTCTGTGGTCTAAATGCTGATTTTGGCGTGATAGTAACCGGTCCCGCTGTACGAATAAATCCTACATCTGATTTTCCTGTTGACCAGAGAGTTTCTGGTATATTCTGTAAGGCATTCTCTTTCTCCTTTAATAGGAGTGCTAATCAGCTGTCCTTGCTAGACTGCAAGTGTACGGCTGGGTGGGTCTGAGTTATCCAATTCAGCTTCTGTATTTGTATTCCCTGCTCTGACAGTTCTAATTCTGTCTGTTTCTCCGATCTCGTGACTTTTTCTCCTAGGTCTGCCCATTCTATGTTTTTGTCCTTGGTTAAGCTAACATGTGGTAATCGATTAGATTTATAGAGTGCAAAGAACTCCTGGGGCAATGACAGCTGGCTACACTGTTCCCTTCTCTGTCTCAGTACAGGTTATGTAATATCAATCTGTTTGCATGATTTTTAAATAATTCTTGCTCATATTCCTTATCAGGTCCTGGTGTGTTACAATAATACAGGGTACAGTGCAACAGGTGTTGTTTATCAATGTCAAGGGAGGGGAACTTGCTGATGGCTACATTCATTAATTCTTCAGTCACAGTCCCTGGACCAGTCTTAACCAAGTCCTGGCTGTACCAATAAAACATTTCACCCTCCGATTGCACTGCAAAGGTATCAATTTGTTGCTGTGCTTCCATAACCTGCATGGTTGGGACTACTGCTATACCATATAGTTGCATAAGGTCTCTGCCCAAGAGGTTTACTAGGCATTTTGCAGAAACAACAATTTTGCTTTTCTGAGTCAATCCTGAAACAGGATCAAGTTATTGAAATGTTAGGGGAGAGGGGCTCCCGGTACAGCTGTCCATCAGCTGCTTTTACCAGTATGTAATCAGGTGACTCTGTGTTTTCTGGCAGTTTGGAGGGATGTATCAGGGTTCGTGATGCCCCTGAGTCACACAAGAATTTGACTTCCCTCCCTTCTACCATAGGTTCATAGGTTCATAGGTTCATAGGTTTGTACTAGGCTATCTGCCCAAGGGCATTTATAAGCCTAGCCCATAGTTATTTGGCTTTCGCCACCCCTTTAGTTTGAATAAAACTATGCCTATTATTTTGCTGTGCCTCTGTCAAGCAGTGACACTGAAGTAATCCCTGGGGTATATCTGCGATTCCCCATCCATTGGTCAAGATTCCTCTTGAACAAGGCCAGCGAGGTGCTCTGCCTCACATGTACCGGGATTTTGTTCCACAGCATAGGGAGTCTCTGGGTGATGAATCTGTCCCTCCAGCACGTTCTATTAATAACTGTGTCAAGGTTTAAGTCTTCCACCCTTGTGGTTCTGAGGGATCTAGATTTTTTGAGGTGAAGCATATTCATCAAATCAGGGTTTGACATGGCCTTATATGTCAGGCACAGGTCACCTCTGAGCAAGCGGTATGAGACTGAATAGAGCTGGAGTTCTTTCAGTCGGGCAGCATAAGACATATTTTTGAGACCCTTTATCCTTTTGGTGAGGAACTTTTGGGGCCTTTCCAGCTGCTGCAGGTGTCGGGTCAGATACATTCCGAATGGGGCATTGTACTCAATCATAGGTCTAATGAGTGATGAGTACAGGGGACGATGACCTCCTTGATCTAGATGTGAATCCCTTCATGATCAGGTGGGCAATGTAGAAGGTTTTCCTAACTACTTTAGCAACATGAGTGTCAAGCGAAGGCTACTGTCAACCTGGGTCCCCAGATCCCTGATGACTTCTTCTGTGCTCAGTGGATTGCCATCTATATGGTAGCTAGGGGTAACCTTGTTTTTCCGAAGGGTATGACTATGCATTTCTTGGCATTTAACTTTAGGCCATGGCTCTGGCACCAGTTATCCGTTTCTGTGAGGCCCTTCTGAAGGATATCTGTGTCAGATGTGTTTTCGACTATGGCGCCCAGTTTGCAGTCATCTGCAAACTTTGTCAGCCATAACCCTCCTGTGTTTGCTTGTACTTCAGAAAAGTAGATGCCGAACAAGAGTGGACCCAGGACTGATCCCTGTGGGACACCACTTGTGACAGGCTTTGAGTCTGACATGGCTCCAGCAACTCTGACCCTGTGGGTTCTGTCACTTAGCCAGTTTGCAACCCATCTTGTGATGTATGGGTTTACATTCAAGCTGATGAGTTTTTCGATGATACCTGAGTGGGGTATTGTGTCGAAGGCCTTTGCCAGGTCAAGGTAGGCTGTATGGACTGCCTTTCCTCATCAATGGCCTTGGTGACTGTCTAGAAAAAGTCAACCAAGTTTAAAAGGCATGATCTGCCTTTGACAAAGCCAAACTGGGTTGGATCCAAAGTCTGCAAGTTCCCTATGTCTTTATTTATGAGTTCCATTATGATCCTCTCCATGGCTTTGCAGATAAGGCTTGTCAAGCTAATGGGACGGTAATTTCCAGGGTCGGTGGAGGCACCGCCCTTGTGAAGTGGGACCACAGTCACCGTCGCCACTCCTTGGCACGTATCCTGAGGTGAGGCTAAGATTAAACAGCTGTCCTAACTGCGGGTTTAATTCCTCATTGAGTTCGTGGAGCACACAGCCGGGGACACCATCCGGTCCCATGGATGCTGTGTTTTTTGCTTTGGTGGGAGCAGTTCTCACCTGGGTGTTGGAGTTGTTTGGGGGCCTACAATCCTCTGGTATAGATTTCTCTCCTTTTGGGGGGGGGGAGAAGTTTGCACTGAACCTGTCAGCCAGTATGGTGGCAATGTGTGTAGGTTCAGTAATCTTCACATCATTTTGAACTAATTCTGAGCATATCTGGGAGTTTCCTCCTAGGTTTCTAACATAGCTAAAGAAGGCCTTATGATTGTCTTTTGAGTCCTTGGCGATTTTTCTCTCAAAATTTGCCCTGGATGATTTTATGAGAGCTCTTAGTTTTTTACTTATAATGATCAAAGGTGTCTTACCTTTCAAGGATTTTGCTCTATCTTGTAGTAGCTTCCTCCTTTTGTTGTAGAGCTTGTTTATGGCTGGGGTCCACCAGACTGGACGCTTGCCTTTGGTTCAAAGAGTCTTAGTTTTGTTTGGGATTGCCTGATCCATGCAGTCCTGTAGGTGCTGGTAGAAGGCATTTGTAAGTGATTCAGCGGTTTGAGTAATGTTTACCACTGGCTCAGGGGCCTTAAAGGAGACCACATTAGTTTTTAGAAGTGTAAAGTCGGCTTTTGAGAAGTTTTTCACTGTGGTCTTTTTTATTTCAGGTGGGGGCGGGATGAGGACCTCCAGCGAGATTAGTTTATGATCTGATCTCACCAGTGAGGGGTATACTTCCGGTGTTGAACATTTTGATCCCATGTTCGTGATGATGAGATCAAGTATGTTTTCTCCTCTTGTGGGGATGGTGACTAGTTGTTCCATGGCATTTGAGTTTATGAACTCCAGGAACCTTTGGGCTAGAGTGTTTGGGCTTGAGTAGTGTTCCCAGTCTATATTAGGGTAGTTGAAGTCACCTAGTATGATGGTGTTTGGAGATACATTTATCCCTCCATTGTTTTCAGGAAGGCCATGTGAGGTTCCTGAGTTTGAGAGGGTGGCCTGTAACATGCTACAAATTGCAGAGCAGTCTTGCCTATGGTTAATTGCACCTGGATGGTCTCCGATGCATCGTGCGTTGCCACCAACCTTGAGGTGTGGGTGTCCTTTATGAATATGGACACCCCCTCCTTTCTTGGTGTTGTCCGGATTTTGGGGCCGGAACGCATGATATGAGGTGAAACCTGCTAGTGCTGGGGTGCTCTCAGGAGCCTTGAACCAGGTTTCTGTCACAGCACAGACATCAATGTTCTCCATACTGAGAAGGGCCTCGAGTGCGTGCATCTTGAGATTGAGACTTCTGGCATTGAGCAGCATTACCCTTAGTTTTTTTACTTTTTTGTGTTCTAGAGTGGCAGGTTTAGAATTTGAGCCTTGCCTAAAAAAGGCACTATGGGGGTGGCAAGAGTGTAACTTCTGGATGTTAAGTTGTCAATCTCGCCTTCATTCTTGCTTGATGGGTTCGGAGCCGATCCCTCGGCTCCGACTCGGCACTTGCTTTAGCTCGAGAACTCCTTTTACCAGCTCGAGGCAGCCCCATATCCCATGATGCAAAGCAGGAAGTACCCAGACCTCGTTTGCCGCTTCGCTTGGGAGGTCTTCTCTTTACCAGCTCCTGGTAAGTTGTTCACTTTTGTGATATTTAAGCCCCTTTTTTAGTTTAAACTAATTTTTGATAGTTTAATTTTAAAATTAACCTTTTTCTGACAGAATTCCCTGTCTCTTTTAATTTTTAGTCAGTCAATTTTCCCTATCCCATCCCCCCCCTGTTAGGGTGTGTGTGTTGGTGTTTTTACTAAATACCTCTTGGTATTAATTTAATTTAATTTGACTGGTGTGTGTGTCTGTTGTGTTTAGGCACCATGTCTAAGGAGAGGGTTTCAGGTTTTAAGAAGTGTGACTCGTGCTGTCAGAAGATGTCTCTGACAGACGGTCACACTTCTTGCCTGTACTGTTTGGGCCCTCTTCACCTGCAGGACTCCTGTGCTATTTGTCACTCCTTCAGCCAGAGAGTCCTGCAGGAGAGACGCAATAAGTTGATTCTCAGGGGTCTTCTTAAGCCGGAGGGCTCTCCGGCTAAGTCGGCCCCACAAAAATCAACCAAAACTGCCAAAGCCCAGGCTTCTGTTCCTAAGCCTGCGGCCTCGGCTCCGACTCGTATAGAGTCGAGATCGGCTCCGGCTGGAGCCGATTCTGGATCCACAAAGCTTTGGCCGATGGCTATCGGTGCGAATCTGCTGACCACTGTGGTGTCGGCTCCGATCGGCTCCGACACCCGTGCGCGGGCATCGGTGTCAGCTCCGATCGGCTCCGACACCCATGTGGCACAGGCATCGGTGTCGGCTCCGATCGGCTCCGACACCGTTACCTTGGTGGCTGTATCGGCTCGGCTGGAGCCGATACATCGAACGTTCTGCCGGCTCCGAAATCGGTGCCGACAGTATCAGTAGTATCGGCTCCGATGGCCCATTCCAGGAAGAGGTCGAGGTCTCCTTCCTTGGAGCCGATACTTTCGGCTCGGCTTCGCCTCTTCTATCGAACGGAGCCATCGGAGCCGATCTTCAAGGTCATCCAGGTTGTCAGATCATGACCTAGAGAGTGGTCAGTAGATTGCTCAAGTCACAGGTACTGGCCCAAATGCTACACAGTCCGTCTCAGCAGGCGACTGTTGGTCCACACCCGTTACTGTTCCTCCTTGACTCTACCCCAGAGTTTGGAGTTGGAGTCTTCGGGCATGGTTACTGCTACGGCTGGAGGGCGGATACCTCCTTCTGTTCCTTCAGCCCCTACTCTTATCTCCTCTTCCTTAGAGGGATTCGTGGTCGGGCTTCCATGGTCTCCTCCGAGGGGTGAGTGGCATCGGACCCTTGTCCGAGCCCGCTCTTCCCCTTGGAGCCTCGGCCTTGGTGAGCTCGGCTCCGACATCTGCCTCGGAGACTTCCTTCGGTGGCCCTGGAGTTCCTAGCTCTTGGAGCGGGTTCTCTCGGACCTGCCTGGGAGGGAGCATTCGAGGTGATGAAGAGTGTACTGGCCACTGGTATCAGTCAGCAGTCTCTTCCGTAGCTCCTCTCTATTGTACCTGTTGACATCTCTGCCACTTCTCTTGCTACAGGACCCAGAGATCCTCCGCCTCAGGTTTCCCCATTGGGAATTTCCCCTCTTCCGAGGATTCTCCTGATGTTTCGGGAGATCCTCCTAGGAAGAGGACTTCTAAGAGGAAGCATGTAGAGTCCCCTGAGTCTGTCTCTTCGCTTACTGACTTTGATGACTCAGTGGGATCCCCAAGATCCCCTCTGAGGATGTCTCCTTCTCAGACATCCTAGAACTTCTAAAACAGAGGGGAAACTGGCCCACCAACAATCCCTCTGAGGATGAGTCAGTATACCTAGAGGCGTTTGGATCTCGGCCCTCCACCTCCTGGGTGTCTCCGCCTTCGACCCCCTTATGCAGGTTATTGCACGAAAGGCTTGGACAGCTCCTGACTCTGTAGAGCCAGTCCCTAGGAGGCCTTCTAAATTTATCACTGCCCCTAGTGACAAACAATTCCTTACCAAAGGTGTCCCTGCTGATGCCATGGTGGTGGCTGCGGCCACCAAAAGGAACTTGCAGATCCTTCCGTGACCGTCCATCCTCCTAATAAGGACTCTAGGACCATGGATAGGTACGGCAAGCGGATGTTTTCCTCAGCGACCTTTGCTATGCGTTCGCTGAATTATCTTTGTCACTTCACCAGACTCCAGAGAGATATCCTGAAGGAGCTGGGAGAAGTAGTTCAGGATCCTACAGCTGCAGGGGCCCAAGAAAAGATTGCTTCGCAGCTAGGAACCCTAAATTCCATTGCTAACTCCTCCATGCGGCTAATATCTTATGCTGCGGATGGAGAGTAGAGCCATGAGCACAGGTGTGGCTCTTAGGCGCCAGGCCTGGATGCGGCTATGTGATTTTGCGGATCCCTTTAAGGCGTCCTTCACAAATTCTCCCTTTGATGGGTCAGCTTTGTTTGGCCCTCAGGTGAAGGAGACCTTGACCAGGTGTGAGCAGGACGGCAAGACTCTTTCTGCTGTTGGAGTCCGTGTTTCCACCCCTTCTAGGCCTTATCCCAAAGGACAGAAGGGTGGGAAGATGTGGTTCCGTAAATCCCAAGAAGTCACGCCGATTCACGTGGTCAGTTTACCCCTAGAGGCAGAGGGGTAACAACAACAGACGCGCTCTAGAGGCAGAGGGGTCCAAGAACCAGGGCAACAGGGAGTCTCTTCCTGAGAAGCCCTTTCACCATCCCTGAGGTGTTGCCCGGCTGTCCCTCCTTGGAGGCAGTCGGGGAAGATTATCACTGTACCCAGAAGCCTGGCATTCCCTCACTCAAGACAGATGGGTACAGTCGATCATATCCAAGGGTTACATAATTCCTTTCGAGGAAAGTCCCTTCCCTCAAGTTCCCTTCCAGATGTACCACCGGTCTAAGGGACATTGCAGAGTTAGAAATCGCAAAACTACTGCAAAAAGAACCATTCAGCCAGTTACAATAGACCATTCAGAGCCGGAATCTACTCAAGGTTCTTTTTGGTCCCCAAAAGACGGGAGACTGGAGACCAATATTGGATCTCAGCAGACTCAACAAGTCTGTCAGGAAGACAAGATTCGAATGGTCACTCTTCAGTCAATTCTGCCCTTCTTACAGAAGGACAACTGGATGTGCTCAATAGATCTTCAGGATGCGTACTATCACATCAAAATTCACAGACGCTCCAGGAGATTTCTCCGCTTCGGCTGGGGTCCAGTCATTTCCAGTTCAGAGCCCTGCCCTTTGGTCTCACTACAGCCCCAGAGTGTTCACCAAATGCATGGCAGTGGTCACGGCTCACCTGAGACGTCAAGGATTCCAGGTGTTTCCGTATCTCGACGACTGGCTCCTGTCAGCCACCACCAGGCATCAGCTTATACAAGCCAGGGATTACACAATAGACCTTTGTTCTCATTTGGGCATCTCAGTCAACTTGAAAAGTCATCCTTATCGCCCTGCCAGTCTATTACCTTCATAGGCGCAAACTTAAACACTGTTCGGATGTCAGCTACCCTTACAGAACAAAGAGTTTCAGACATTCAGACTCATGTCAGGATCATTCTGGCCAGCAAGAAGGTACAGGCCAGAATGGTTCTAAAGGTATTAGGTCTCATGGCTGCGGCCATTACTCTTCTTCCCCTGGCTCGATTCTACATGCGCCTCCTTCAGTGGATGCTGTTCACACAGTGGTCATACCAGCAACTCCCAATGCGTCACCAGATTCTGGTGACACAAACATGCAAAGAACATCTTGCTTGGTGGATCACATCGTCTCAGGTTCACCAAGGCAGGTGCTTTGTACCTCCGTCCCCGATAGCCACTGTCACCACGGATGCCTCCCTGATCGGGTGGGGGGGGTCATTATCAGGGCAGGATGGTTCATGGGATGTGGCATCCGTTCGAGTACCATCTGCACATAAATGTCCTGGAGATGAGAGCAGTGCTTTTAACGTTGCAAGCCCTCAACGACTTTCTTCCCGTAGGGACAATTGCAGTCCTCACAGACAACATGTCTGTAGTTTGGTATATCAACAAACAGGGCGGAACCAAGTCCTACCCCTTGTGTCGAGAAGCTCAGACTGTGGCAATGGGCGATCTCCTCTCATCGGTTTCTGGTAGCAACGCATATCCCTGGGAAAACCAACATTATAGCGGACAGATTGAGCAGAGCTATTCTCATGCCTCACGAGTGGTCTCTCAAGCAATCCATAGCGGAAGAGATTTTTCTGGAATGGGGTCGTCCATGTTGCGATCTTTTGCTACTCCCAAAACAGCAAATGTCCAGACTTCTTCAGCCTCTTCCCTCTATCAGGCCATCCCCAGAGACGCTCTGACCCAGGTTTGGCCCCAGGGACTTCTTTATGCCTTCCTCCATTTCCTCTGATCCCTCAGGTGATCCAGAAAGCTACCGTTTGAGAGCCAAATTGATTCTCATTGCCCCTTACTGGCCTCGACAAGTTTGGTTCCCGTTCCTCCATCGTCACCTTTTGGTGCAGCCGTGGCATCTGGACCCAGTGCCAGATCTACTGATTCACCAATCCGGTCAGCTGCACCGGTCAATCCCTTCTCTCAACCTCACAGCATGGTTGCTCCACTTCCTTCCTTAGCCAGGCTTCCTTTGATCTCTAACCCAGTTAGAGATATCATAGTAACTTCACTAAAATCCTCTACCAGGAGGATTTATACAAGCAAATGGAGACGTTTCTCTTATTGGGCTAAGGCCCAAAATATTGATCCTTTTACTGCCCCTGTCCAGGCAGTTCTGGACTTCTTAGCAGAGATTTTTCATGCAGGCTCCTCTTCCTCAACAGTCAGAGTTCAGTTGGCTGCTATTTCTAATTTTCATGTCGGGATAGCAGATCATAATATTATGTCCCATAGGCTCTGCGGGGCCTTCTTGAAAGGAATTTTCCTACTAAAGCCTCCAATCAGGAATCCTCCTCCTCAGTGGGATCTAAATTTAGTGCTGACATCCTTGATTCTTCCCCTTCGAGCCAGCTGTTTCTTGTTCCCTGAAATATCTTTCTTGGAAAACTTTATTCCTAGTGGCTATTACATCTGCCAGGAGGGTGTCTGAACTTCATGCTCTTTCGGTTCGACCCCCCTATTTGATTTTTCACAAAGACAGAGTATCTTTGAGAACTAATCCATCATTTTTACCTAAGGTCACTTCAAAAAACAATCTGAATCAATCCATTGATCTCCCCGTATTTTTTCCTAACTATTCAGATAGAGCTGAACAAAAGCTACATTATCTTGACGTCCACCGTCAGCTCAGATATTATTTGGACAGAACAAAAAAATTTAGAAAATCTGATCAACTTTTTGTCTCCTATGCGGATAATAAAAAAGGCCTACCTGTTTCTAAAGTGACTTTGTCCAGATGGCTTTCTTCGGTCATCACTGAAATTTATACGATCAGGGGAAAACAGCTGTGCTCAAAACCTAAAGCACATTCAACTAGGAGTTTAGCTACTTCTACAGCTTTTCAAGCTAGACTACCTTTGGACACTATTTGTGCAGCGGCCACTTGGGCCACTCCTCACACTTTTGTTTCCCATTACAAATTGGACTTGGCCTCCAGGGACAGAGCCAGTTTTGGCTCTACAGTCCTCAAGAGTTTGTTCCATTGAGCCACCCAGGATAGAGGTGCTAGGACGGTCCCATCAAGCAAGAATGAAGGCGAGATTGACAACTTAACATTAAGAAGTTATGTACCTACCATAACGTTCCATGTTAGTTGTCTTCTCTCGCCTTCTTTCTTGCGACCCTCCCTCCTTCCCCCTGGCCTGGACAGACCTTGTATGAGAAACTGTTATGCTAAAGACCATTCAGACCTGGTCCTTTTTCCATCTGTAAGTTTCTTCTTCCTTTGGGAAGTATGTTATGCTTGGTGTTATTGCCCTTTTGTCAACAAACGAGATCTGGGTACTTCCTGCCTTGCATCATGGGATATGGGGCTGCCTCGAGCTGGTAAAAGGAGTTCTCGAGCTAAAGCAAGTGCGAGTCGAGCCGAGGATCGGCTCCGAACCCATCAAGCAAGAAAGAAGGCGAGAGAAGACAACTAACATGGAACGTTATGGTAGGTACATAACTTCTTATTTTGTGTCTGCTAAATAGAGCTCCAGGCTCAATAAAGCTAGGTCTAATATTTCATTTTCTTCATTGTCAGTAACTTCCTGCACTTCCTCTATTTCTTCTGTCACATCCTCTACTCCCCCTAGCACATTCTCATTTGTCCTTTCTCCGCTTTCCCCTTCTAGTGATTCCTGACTACCATATAGTCAGTCCTCACCCTCCTTGTCTTCCGTGGTTGCCTTCTTGTTTTTCCTGCAATCCCTTGCCAAGTGTCCCTTTTTACCACATTTGAAACATTCACCCCTTTTCTTTCGCCCTTCAAAGTCCTCTGATCGCTGATCAGATTGTTTGTTTCCCTGTGCATTTTTCTTGCCCTTGTTCCCAGACTGTACTACATAAACTTCTACTCCATCTTCTGCAGAAAATACTTGAGCTTTCTTTTTCTTTTTGCTATTAAAATGCCTTTCGGCATGCCTAACATATTCAAGTAATGACTGTAACCTGCTTGTACGATGATCTACCATGTGTTTTGTAATAAAACTGCTTATGGGTGCAATACTGCCTTTTAAAAATGCATTTTTTAACTGCTGTTCATATGGGGAATCTTGTGTTTGATCTTCAGGAACCTGCATTCCACAGTAGTTATTAAAACATTCTAGTAATCTGGCATAATATCAGTCAGTAGTTTCACCTTCTTGTTGGATGCATTGGTTAATGCAAGTCCTGTCTGCCCTAGGCTTCCATTTTTCAGAGATGCGGTCTGTAAGACCTTTTACTCTGTTGTCTAGCTCTGCGCTGCTATGTGGGAGGGGTCTGTGTGCAGTGTCACAGGGATTCCAGTTGCCACTAATCATGTGCCAGTCTGGCCCCACAGTTTGTCTAACTACTTTTTCTATCTCTTCTCCATTTAAGTTATAACTCAGCCTCATTGCTTGTAAATCTTCTGAGAACTTTCTAAAATTAACTTTTGGATGGGGAATTCCCTCAGTGGCTTTTCGGATATCTTCCGGAGTCCAAGGTCTATACACTAAAATAGTTGGGTCCTGACCATCTTGTCCTGCCTGAGGATTGGGTACTTCTATAAGTGGACATATTTCTTCTTCACTCATAGATCGTGAATTCTTAACCATTTGATATAACTCAATGCATTCATTTGAGTTACCTGCCCGTATTCGAGACCTGGTCCCGATGGGATCTCTAATAAATGGTTTTACTTTTGCAATGTCTCTATTTTCAGTGACAACAGGATATCGTGGGGGTGGACTAACCTGTTCACTTGCTTCATATTCTGGTAAGGGAGGCGGAGGGGCCGATGCTATTACTAAGTTATTGTCCTCCTTATCTAAAAACATTGTTTTTGAATTGTTGTTCTTTTGTTCCCTACGGTTTACTTCCTCAATCCACCTGTGTGCCTGAGGAATTCCTAATTGGCATTGCTTTTTTACCCGACCTTTGGAATCAGTTTTGAGCTGTTTGACAAGTTTGATAAGCGAGGATTTTTCTAATTTTCCGTTGAATTTGTACTTATTAACCCATTTTGAATAGTATTTAATATTGTCAGTGCGCTGCGACTGCATGTATTTTGCGTCTTCGGTTAACGGCGGATATTGGGATCTTTTTGTGCAATTATTACCCATTTTGTTCTACCCTTTTTTGATCGTTACGTAACTTCTCTTATTTTTAACGTGGTACCACGGATTTTGTTATAGTCTCTTCAGAATGACTGCCTACCTATTCTGTTTCTCCTGATCTATGACAAGACAGTAATCTTTTCTGTCCCTGACTGGTAAAATACAGTCTTGACAAAAACAGTACAAATCTAGTCCCTTATCTAAAACAGAAAACAGGAAAAAGTAGATTCACCTTACCTGAGCCTATGTGATTGATCACCTGGTTCGTGGAGACCCGTCCTTCAGTCGCAGATCAGAAAGTGGCTGGTCTCTTTTGTACGACAATTCAGTCGGAGGGCTTTTCAAATAAGAAGAACCGATTTGGTTTCTTCCCCGTACGGTTTCAACCACCTGGCCCCTCTGATCCGAGGTGAAGTGAGGGTTCCGGTCCGAAGGACCAATCTGTCAAAGGAAAAAACTTCAAAGACCAATTCACGTAAGGTTCAGGTATGGCACCCTTTTATTACTTGCAGCAAGGAGACAAAACATGCAGATACAGGATTTTGCCTAAATTACTAGTAGGCAGTATGCTTCTTTTATACAGTTGTATGAAATGTTACTTTTCTATGGCTGACATAGTTAGACACAGCTTTCTGTATTATTCTATAGAAAATGTTACTTAGATTTCCTGCTGACATGTCCAGATTTAAAACTCGCTATGTGTTACATAGAAAATGTTACTTGGATTTCCTGCTGACATGACTGGATTTATGAAAAACATTTGAGAAAAACAACCTGGCCTTGGGGCTTTATTTTTAGCCCACTACAAACTTTCTATTCTTCAATTGTGCAGTTCTAATGTATATGTGTTACATTTCAAGGTACATTTCTAGCTTAGGTACAAGTAATGCTGACTACGGTTTATATTTTCAAGCAGCCTTTGTTTTCATTATCAATAGCTTCAGCAGTTATGTACTTTTCTCATAGCATAAGCAGAAAATCAATAACTCTTTGTTTAAATCTCATGACATTAGTAGAAATGAAACATCTATTATTATTTTCATGACATTAGCAGAAATCAAATGCTTTCCTGTTAATTTCCAAAGCATAAGCAGATCATAGCTGCGCATATGACATAACAGGATTGGAATGTAGCTTCTGCAGATTTATGCAGTGTGAACAGAATAAATGTATTAACCCTTTTTAAACCTCGAATGCACTAAGCATGCATATTACTAATACATATTTTTCTAACAATAGCATTTCTTCCATTTGACTGTCATTCCTCTGAAAATACTGTAAATCAAATCATCCAGGTAAAAAAAAAGTGCCAGCTTCTCTTTGAGTTCATCCTTCTTGAAGTCACCGTCTTTGTTTTTGAATACCAGACCCAGAGGTTACTTCAGTGGATCTTGAATGTGTGGTTGCAGCTCTTGGATCCAAATGTCACTACCAGTAAAGGTATCCAATGTTTGCAAAGTTTGCTTGAGTTGGTGGCTGCATATCTCAGATCTAACTCTGGCCAGTCCTGCTTTGGCTACCACCCTTGTGACAGATGCATCTGCCCTAGAGTTGGGGAGGCCATTATCAAGGGCTGAAAGTCAAAGGAGTATGTACACAGATAAAGAGCAGTTCCCCTCACACCTTACGTTTAATGCATTTTAGGACCGTTTTCCCCAGGGGTCATTTGCCGTCCACTCCAGCAACATAGCAGTGGTACAATGTCTGAACAAACAAATAATTCACTCCTACTGCCTTTGTTGAGAAGCCACAAGTGAGTGGGAATGGGCCATGTTATGCCAGGAGAAGACAATTTTTTAGATAGGTTGAGTCATTCTTTAGTAATAACTCATGAGTGGTCCCTCTGTCAGACAATAGCATGGAAACTCCTCTGTCATAGAGGATGCATTGGTGCAATCTATTTATATCTCTGATCAACACCATCTTAATTTACTTTAGTTTTCCTTTAGGAGGACATCACAGAGAAGCACTCATACAGAAATGGCTGCAAGACTCACTTCTTACACCTTTCCCCGTTTTGCCTGATTCCAATTTTTTTTCAGAAGATAGTGCATGTAAAGTCATTCTCATGTTACTGTGTTGGAATAGACAAGTATGGTTTCACCTGCTGTGGCCTAATATTTTTGAGAAACCTATACATCTGAGGTTCTGCAGGACCATTCTGACTTACCTGTCAGCCAAATGTGTCACCCAGATGTCTATTGCTTCATCTAAGCACATGGTTAGTTCACTTTAGTGTCACTGTTTATTTAGGATTTTTTGTCATGGCTTGTTTGCTCAATCAGAGGCAGGTAGGTTGATTATACACTGCCGGTCTTGCCTACCTGATTATTTAAGTTGTTTGAGAATGTTTTATTTTATTCTGATAAAGCCTCTGATTTTGGGGGAATGAAAGAGCTCAATAAAACATCTATCAGTGATATATTGGCTTTGTCCTTGGTATGTTTTATTTGCTCACTTCCAGTGATGTCCAATGACCTTTCATAACCTGTCCAGGAAGTGCAGTTCCTTACTTTTTCAAAAGGCCCATTGCCAGAAAAATTTACAAAAGTAAGTTGCCATATTAGTTCTTATGGGCTGCTGTAAAATGGTTTGATAATTTTTCTGCTCCAGCACAGCCCACATTGGGCTACCTGTCACATTTTTTTAAGTAGTTTAAGCTATTTCTCAGAGTGAAACTGACTGCTGTTTCATGTTTTCTAGTACATCATGGAGGTGATTCCTTGTCTCTGGCATCCCTGAAGTTATGTAAGTCTTTCGTTAGAGGTACCTTTTTATACAACCTTTAGTCAAAGATTATAGTAAAATAGCTGACTCTTCCTCCATTTTTGAAAAGGCTGCCAGAGCACATCTAAAATATATGACTTAAAAAAGAAAACAGTCTTTCTTGTAGACATTTTGTCAAAAGAATCTCTGAATTGCAGCTCTTATTTATTAATCCTCTCTACTTAGTGTTCCGTAAAGATAGAGCATACTTGTGAATGAATCCATCACTTATGCTTAAGGTACATTCTGAAACTAATCTTAACCAATCCATGAATCTAACTGAAAATTTTTACTGCATTGCATGGGTGTTCATATGCAACTCAGATTTAAAAATAGAACTAAATTTATAGGAAAAACTTTGCATCTGTAAATTTCATTTTCCAAAAAGAATTAGGATGCAAAGTTTCTAAAAATAAAACTTGTCCAGATGGTTAACAGATTTTATAAAATTTGACTACTAAAAATAAAATAGTATTTTACCTTCTGTGCCAACAGGTCATTTAAGTATGGAGATATAGGTCAGCAAACAAAGGAGAGTAGTATTGCTGAAATTGACGTCTTAGTGACTACCTTCACGAGATGGACCCTGTTTTTTACAAAATCTCACCAAGACAACAGCGATATATAGACTGATAACATTTTATGTAGCATATATCATGGACAGAAGTAGGTCAAAAATTAAAAAAGATAGCTGGGTGCACAAGACCCAGGATAAAAAAGTGCCAAATCCTGGTAGGTGCACTGGTGTCAGGACTGGAAAAAATGACAGTGCATCCTCAAAATATGGAAACATTCCTACAATGGGGCCAGGCCCAAGAGGAGGATGACCCCCCCCCCCCCCGTTGTAGAAGGAAGTAGCAGTCCACAAAAACTGATAGGCCAAAGAAGATCCATAAAGGCAGAGTGGAGTATTGAGGTTAAGAAAGAAATTATGTATTGTTACTATTATGCAAAAAGCCCAGAATTTCCAGACGCAAGATATACAGAAAGGTTAAGAGAGAAATTAGAGGAAAGAAAAATACTAACACGAGAAAAACTCTTGGAAGTTTGAAATAAAAATTTGTGTTCATTTATACAACAGATTTGTGAAAAACATTATACAGACCAAGAAACTTTGATCTGTTTGGAAAAAGAAGCATCTGAGGAAGTGTGAAAATATAAACAACAAAACCTAGAGATTTTTGAAAAGTATACAGAAGCAATATGGACATGGGAAAGAAAGAGAGATTTGATATGGTGCAATATCTATGCAAAGGTGCAAGCCAAATTAATCAATACAAAAAAGGCAGCCCCAAAGATATTCAAAGAGAAATACAGGCAAAGGCATCCAGATATGGAAAATTTCACAATAAAAAAATATCACAAAGAGGAAATGTAGAAAAAAAATGTAGTAAAGTAGAAGTTAAAAAATAGAAGTTGAAGTTGTGGAATGCCTGCATAGTGAAGGATTTGGTATAGAAGGTCTAACACAGGTTACATCACAACATGATGGAACAATTCCCCAAAGTAAGGAGAAACGGGAAGTTCAGGAGATATCTGAAGAAGAAATATGGACATGGGATACAAAAAGAGATTTAATATGGTGTAATATTTATGCAAAGGAAAAAAAAATCAAAACTAATCAATACAAAAAGAACAGCACCAAAGATACTTGAAGAGAAATACAGGCAACGGTATCCAGACATGGAAAACTTTACAATTCAAAAAATAAGAAAACAAAGAGGAAAAGTAGAAAGGAAAATCAGTAATGGAGAAGTTAAAGAAATAGAAACTGAAGTTATGGAGTACCTGTGAAGTGAAGGATTCAATGTAGACAGTCTAACTCAGAAAACACCACAGCAGGCTAGAGCAATGGACATCCAAATTAAGGAGAGACCAGTGGAATGGGAAGCAACAGGTCAGTTGCCATATGAAGATATTTTGGAGCCTTTCACAGGAAACCAGTATAAACTATCACTTGAAGTTGGGCAGCAAGGGAAGGGACAGGAAACTCTGGGAACTCTGACACAGTCAATGTTGAGGAGTGATAGGCCAGTGAGTTCCCATATGACAGAGCAATGGATGGCACAGGATGAAATTTAAGAGAATTGCCACAGGAAGATGCTATAGAACTTTCTATAGAATGCCCACAGGAAATGGAGAACAAAAATGTGCCCTCAGTTTACAAGAAAATGAGCTAAGAGAAAAGTTGCTTGATTTATTAGAGATAGCTAGACATATTAAGATCAATGAAAGAAGTAGACTGCAGAAGGTCAATAAAACCCAAAAAGTTAAAAGTTTGATAAAACAAATGAACACAGTAATTAGGACTGTCCACAGAGATCCATGCGGTTTAACAGAAGTAAACAGGATATGTTACTGTGCAGCTAAATTAATAACCAATTAAATTCTACCACAAGAACAGAGGGTAGTAAAAGAAATGAAGGGGAGAAATCGAATACTGTCATGGAAGTATTGAACAGAGAAAACTATAAAGCATTTAAGACAAGTAGTGTCACTGTTAGAAGAGCATAGAAGAGGGACTAGATCAACAAAAGTACTCAGAAAGATAGATGTGATAAAAGCAGTGTACAGTATTATAATGGATCAGGGTTTATCATGCACTGTTGCAAATAAACTAAAAATACCAGCACAGGCAGAAAAAACTTAGAAGATACACAGATACATATAAAGGAAAAGTAAAAAATAAGCAATTTATTGATAACCCAATAAAGTTTTATAGAGAATTGGGAAACAAGGTAAAAGGAATTGAAAGGCCACCAAAAAAAGAAAAAATAGATACATTTTGGAGGAGAAGTATTTATGAAGATCCTGTGGAACATAACAAAGATGTTAAATGGATAGAAGAAGTAAAATAAAGCATAAGAAGTTTAAAGGTATAGGATATGAAATGGGATGAAGTAATAGCCAGAGAGATTGAAACAAAGTTAAGAAAAGCCTCTAACTGGAAAACCCCAGGTTCAGATCCAGTACCTAACTTCTGGTTAAAAGTATTAACATCTTTGCATGAAGATTTAGCCGCGAGTAAGAACTATTTATATGCGCACCCAGAACAGACACCAGCCTGGTTAACAACAGGGAAAACAATGCTCCTGCTTAAGAGTGAACCTGCAAGCTACCCTAAAAATTATAGACCAATAACTTGTCTTCTGACAAAGTATAAACTATGGCAGCAGAACAAAAGGGCAATAAAAGAAAGTCATATGGAGCAAAGGATCATTTGTTGTTAAATAAAGTCATAGTGGAGAACTGTAAAAAGGGGAAGAATTTAAGTATGGCATGGATTCACTACAAAAATGCATTTGACAGTATCCCACATTCATGGATAAAAGAGTGCTTAAATTTTTATTTATTTATTTTATTTTACATGTGTTGACCGGGATAGTCCGACTGGATACCTGTCCATTTTCATCAGAGGCCTGGGAAGAAAAGCTCCATACATAAATGCATGCAGAAAAACTGTTGCATTAAACAAGTTAAAGCACTGTTACAAATACAATACATAGGATAAAAGTCATTAATTCTGTCATATATAAATCTGATTTGTTATAGAGTAACAATTAGGAAGGAATGTAGGGGTGGCCAAAAGACCTCTTTAGCACATGTTTATATTGCCAGAGTTAGGATTAGAGCAAGGACATAGCCATTTCCTTTTAAAGTACTGTTTTAGATTTGTTTTGAATTGGGTTAGAATGGGTTCTGAAGTAAGCTTAGCAGAAAGTGAGTTCCATATTTTGCCAACAGATTTGGCATATAGAGAGTCTCCAGATGAGTCATTGCTTTTGAGGGTTTGGACCAGTAATTTGTTGGATGAGCGAAGTGTCTTGAGGTTGCTGTAAGGGGTGATAATTTTTGTAAGTACAGGTGTGTTTTCAGGTTGGTAGAGAATTTTATGTGCTGCTATTAGCTGATTGTACTGAAGTTGGATAGGCAATTGTAGCCACCCTAGATTCTTTAGGTTCAGACAATGGTGTGTTCTGTATGCTACTACAGTGGCAAATCTAGCAATATGATTAAAGCAGCTAGAGAGTTTATTAAGGTCAGACTTACTCAAGTTTGTGAAGAGAGGCAATGCGTAAAGGAGGGTGGAAAGTAAATGTGTATGGGAAATTACTGTCCTAGCTAGTGGAGTGAGGAAAGGTTTGATCTTGTATAGTGAGCCAAGTTTTTTATTAACTTTTTTAATAGTTTGATTAATATGCATATCAAACTTGAGGTTTTTATCAACTGTTACACCTAAGAGTTTGGTACAGGTATCTGGGACAATGACAGTGCCATTGTTAGATTTTATAGTAAAGGTTGGAGCGGAGGCTTTACGAGTGGGGGAGAAAAGCAGTAGTTTTGTTTTGTTAGGATTTAATACGAAACATCTATTACAGAGCCAATTTTCGACATTATTAAAAACATTTTTGGGATAGAGTCTGCAGACTTAAAGGGGAGGTGGCAGAGCAAATCAAAGTGGAGTCATCCACATATTGAATGCAGGTGGCTGTTGGGATGACTGTGTACAGGTAATTAATAAAGATAGAAAATAATAGGGGTCTTAATATAGAGCCCTGAGGGACCCCAAAGGTGATAGGTAGAAGGGAAGATAGTTTGTTCTGCCATATTACAGCCTGTTATCTACCACTCAGATAAGATTTGAACCATTGGATAGCCTGGACATCTAGGGGAATAGTTTTAAGTGTGTGCATGAGTAGTTGGTGGTTTACCATGCCGAAGGCTTTGGAGAGATCAAGAAAGAGGGCAGAAGAAAGCTTACTGCTGTTTCAGTTTTGATTAATAACATTGGAGAAGGAGAGGAGGGCCATGGTTGTACTGTGGAATGGTCTGAAACCGTGCTGCAAGTTAGCCAGAAGATTGTGCTGAATGAGATGGCTCAGGAGTTGTTTATGGATGCACTTCTCCATAATTTTAGCCAGGGGTGACAAAATAGCTGTAGGTCTGTAATTTGACAGTTCAGTGGACCTGCCCCCTTTGTTGAGTGGAATAACATAGGATGTCTTCCAGATGGAGGGGATAGTGCCCTCTGATATAGTTGATCAGGATAGAGAATGGGTTTGCCATGGTATCCCCAGCTTTTTGTAGATTCTCAGCTGGGAGGAGATCTGCTGCAAGAGTGGTAGGTTTTAGTTTCTTGATTAGAGCACAAATAAGTGATGTGGAAACTGGTTGCAAGTTAAAGGGGAGTTGAGAACTAGGTGCGGTGGCGTTAGGACTTGGGCAACTGCGAGATAGTTGGTTAGCTAGTGACTGGATAGTTTCTGTGAAGAAATTATTAAAGGAAATGGTAACATCTTCAGAAGGGTTTTGGATGGTAGCCGTGGGGGTAGGTGTTGTGCATTGCCTGGGTGAATAAGTTTATTTATGCCTGCCCAAAACTTTTGCGGATTGTTTTGATGCTTCTGTTGTAAATGGCAGTAAAAGTTTTTTTTATCTAGGGTGGTAGATTTTTTAGTGCTGTTCTAAGTCTAAATTGATCTAAGGGGGATTTTGTGGTACGCCAAGTGGTCCAAGCTTTGTTTCTAAGTAAGATCATTTGTCTGTTTTCTTTTGAAAGCCATGGAGCAACTTTTGCTTTAGTTCTTATAGAACGTGCAGGTGCATGGGTATCAAGGATGGCTAGGAATTTGGTGTTGAAATATAATACAGCATCTTCAAGTGGTAGATGTTTTAGGACTGCCCAATTACATGCTTTAAGTTCATTTTGGAAATTAGCATGGTTAAAGTTTTTGTTGTTTCTAATTGTTGTGTAAGTAGGTTGGTGGGGGATGTCAGTCTTATGCTTGATTATATAGGTAAGAAAATCATCACTTATGTCTTCGGGTCAGGTACCGGCCCTATACATGTGGGGATGGTAATACAAAAATGCATAAGATACATCCTACACTGATCAATTACATTACAGTGACCGTGAAACAATCGAAACCACTTTGCAATTAAGCCATCATAAAGGATAAAGTATTATTCCAGGGATAAAAATTCAAAGGGGGATATTCTAGGGTGACTCCCTGTCACTGCTGCTATTCTGTTTTGCCCTTAACCTATTAAGCTGTCTACTTAACAGATTAGGCCACGACTATAATTTGGCTCCTAGAAAACAACAAAGTGTGAAGACTTCTCATCTTCTGTTTGTCGATGATTTGAAACTGTGTAGCTCAATAGATGAGGAACTGAAAGCACAACTGCAAGTAGTCAAAACTTTATCAGATGATATAAGAATGTCATTTGGTCTTGAAAAATGTGCAAAAGCAACCTTTATAGCAGGAAACCTGCAGCACCAAGAAAACATCAGTTTGGGACAAGAATGTGATATAAAAAAAATTGAGCTAGAGGGAGTATATAAATATTTGGGAACTGATGAGGGATCAATAATAAAATGGGAATAAAATTTAGTAAGGATCATTTTACAAGACTTAAATTAATTCTCAAAACAGCATTGACATCTAGGAACAAAATTCAAACTATAATCCAGTTTGCAATTCCTATCCTAACTTACAGTTTTGGATTGATTGGCCCTAAAAGGTGTTGGATAGATTAGACAAGAAAACAAGAAGGATGCTTCATGCTCATCATATGACTTATAAAAATCAGTGCATACTGAAGAAGGTATGGGCCTTCTTGAAATTGATTACAAGTATAGATCTGTAATTGTAGGATTGCTCACGTATCTGCTGATCTCAGAAGTTCCAAACGTAGTGAAAGTTCTAAAACATGAGGAGAAAAAAATCTAAGATGACTTCCCTGCTTAGTGTAGCAGAAGCATATCGGCATCAAGCGGGAATGGAAATCAAACCAGAAGTAGATAAAAATCAGACAGTAACTTAATGTGCCAAAAAACAAAAGAAAGAATATAAGGTGAAGGATCAGATGAGAAGGTAAGAAATGTGGAAAATGCATAAATATAGTTGCAAGTGTAGAAAACTCCTGGAAGAACCTCATGTTGATCAAGATCGAACACAGGAATGGTTAAGGAGATGCGAATTCAAGCCAGAAGATGAAAGGTTAATATTATCTGCCCAAGATAGTGGGCTACATAAATGTTGGTTTGCAATGTTCATTGAAGATGTGGGAGAAATAAATAAATTCAGGTTTTGTAAAACAGAATTGAAAACAGCCACACACCTTGTTGCTGGTAGTGACATGTAAATGGCAGAAGGACTGTATACTGAAAGGCATAATAGTGTGGCAAGGCTGTTGCACTGGAGATTGTGCAAACATTATGTTATTTAAGTGGCTGAAAAACACTTGAAACATGAGCCACAAAGCATCATAGAAAATGATGGTCTACATCACACGGGATCACCCATTACCAACAGTTCAAATGAAAGATGCGTGAAAAACAGGTATAGTGGCCCATGAAAAGAAGACAAAAGTAGCATTGGTCACTGAAATCATTACACCCAGTGACTACAGTGTCTTGTGTACAGAGGGATAAACTTATAAAATGTCAGGATTTGCAGCCAGAAATGAGAGCAATGTGGAAGAAAGATACCCAGACAGTTCCAATAGTAGTAGGAACAACGGGTCTTATAAAAAAGAATCTACAGCTGTATTTAGATATGTTACCAATACATGTAAATCCATATGAATTGCAGAAGGAGTCATTACTGGGCACATTGTGGGTGCTGTGTAGAGTACTTCTGGCTGACATCAAAGATGGAAGCAATGTTGATTTCATGAACTTTAATTGTACTTTGACTTAGGAATGGGGTCCATTCCCATCATGGATAAAATGAGAGTACAAAGTGAAATGTTGGTATACCGAACAAATTATAGTTGTCACATAAGTGACTAATGTGATGTGTGAGTTCTAAAAATATAAACATACAAACAGTTAAGTCACAGTGCTGAAAAGGCTTGCATGCTCTAATATTTACAAGAATTAGAAGTACGTCCTATCCATCTTAGTTTTTTTAAGCTTTTTGGACCTCAGCTACGTAGTACCACATATGGCAAACGTGCATTTTATGTCCTGCCACTACACTTTTTACTTATTGTTTGTATTGATTTTATGTCTTTATTTTGTAGTCTGATAGAGAGAATGAGGGAACACAAAGGATTTGAGACAAAGAAATGGTAAGTACTCACTAGCTAAACATAATAGAAACTGATCGGGAACACACGTTATGAAAGATAATGGCAGGATGCGTGATATATGTAACGTCATTGAGGTAAGAGAGAGTTGTTTTGGATCTTACATTTGCAAGCCAACAAGGAAGGGGGACTGAATGATATGGTCTCTTTAAAGCCTAAATTGAAGGCAAGGAGACCGTATTTTTTGTAATTTTAAATGAGACCATGTGATTTTTGCATTTTGTTTTACTGGTTAGGAATTTAATTGATTTGTATGTTTAAGAGATGATCTTATTTCTATTTTATATGGTCTGAAGAAGTAGTGTTACTACAAAAGCGCTTACCGTTTTGTTATATTGTTGTTATTAAAGTTTTTGTCATTTACTACCTACTGCTGTATACAGCACATTTCTCTGCATCATCTGTAAGGTAATATTTGGTTCTACAGAGGGAGTTGAGTTTCTGGTATGTTTTTCAATGGCTTGCAACATGTGTTCGTCATATTTGAGGTTGTTGACAGTTAGGACACCAAGGACTTTTGTTTGGGTTATAGCTTCAACTTTTTTGCTGGATGAGGATATTTTGAAAGATTGTATTTCATTTTGGTATTGTTTAGACATGAAGAGAATATGTTTTGTTTTTTAAGAACTGAAGAGTAGATTTGCATCTTTTATCCAAGTTTCAATAGCAGTTAAAGAATTTTGGGTGATGGCCTAAAGCATTGGCAAGGAATGCAGCTGCATATAAAAGAACTGAATCATTGGCTTAATGTTATATTCCAGTGAGATGGGTGTCAGTATGTGTTTTGTTTATAAAAATGTTGAATAATGGGAGGCCTAATATTGATCCTTGTGGGATGCTAATAGTGACTGGTAGATATCAGGCGAGGTCTTCTTTCCATTTGACTGGTTGCTTCCTGGCATTTATGTAGCTGTGGAGCCATGAGAAAAAGGGGTGGGTGAGGCCTAGGGGAAAAAAAAGTTCAGTAAGAAGATGTTAAGGGGTAAGATGTCAAATGCTTTTGATAAATAAAAGAATAGTGAAGATACCAGACTGCCATTTTTTATATTGGTTAATGATACTGATGAAGTTGAGGAGCGCAGTGGTCGTATTGGGGTGAGGCCTAATACCATGCTGGGTTTTAGAGAGAAGGTTGCCAGAGTTAGTGTACTGTATAATTGTGAGGGAATGCATTTATCTAGTATTTTAAACAAAGGGGATAGGATGGCAGTAGGTCTATAGATAGAAAAGTCTGTTACTGTGCCCCCTTTGTGGAGTGGTACTACACAAGATTTTTTCAAGATGGATGGGACATTTCTGTCAGATAGGGTTAGTTAATTGGTATGGATACAGGGAAAGCCATGGCATCAGCTGTTATTTTGTGTCTATATTATAACTGCGAAACCTCACATACGCGAATACGGAAACGTCGACACATATTTAGCGAACTGCGAAAACACTGAACATTTTGAACCGCGAAATTCAAAATGTCGAATCGGCATAGTTGGCCAACCTCACCACTTGCTACGTACTACATACCTAAACAAAATAAATAATCCACATACATACACTTAACAAAACCCTACTTCTAACCCTAAACTAAAGCTTACTTATATTACTATGTATGCACTTACCTTAACCCGCACCCTAACCCTAAGGTCCGTAACTATTGCACAACTACATTAAGGAGCTATACCCAAACAAAATAAATAATCCACATACATACACTTAACAAAACCCTACTTCTAACCCTAAACTATAGCTTACATATATTACTATTTATGCATTTACCCTAACCCGCACCCTAACCCTAAGGTCCGTAACTATTGCACACTTACCTTTAAGGAGCTATACCAGAGAAGGGCCAACTATGACAATTCGACATTTCAAATTTTGTGCTTCAGGACATTCGGTGTTTTCACAGTTCGCTCAATATGTGTCGGCATTTCCGTATTCATGCAACTGCGGTTTCGCAGTTGTAATAGGTAACAGTTATTTTGGGGAAATCTATCGGAAGCTGATCAGCAGCTAAACAGGTTGGTTTTAGATTTAGCTAAGGGTTTCTTATAATAGAGGTGGAGACTGGGTGGATGGATAACAACTGTAACTGGCTAGTAGAAGATATAGATATGGATTGAGAAATAGAGAGAGGGGCATTAATTATTATTATTAATAGTGAATTAGTACTGTCTGTATAAAGTAAGAGATGAATTGACATGGCATTGAGTCAGTAGTGTTAATAAGCAGAAAGAGATGGTGTCGTAGTTTGGTCAGGATGTTTTAATTTTTTTAGTGATGACCAAAAAAGTCATGGATTTTTTTAGTGATTTATGTTGGAGGGTGGTATAACAGGTTTCTTTATCCATTTTAATATAGTCCTTGGCAAGATTTCTGACATGCCTAAATATATGAAATGTATTTTGTGTTTTGTTTTTATGTCAGTCTTTCCAGGCTTTGTCTCTTAGAAGGACAGCGGTTTTAGTTTTTTTAGACTGCGGTGGTGGTGCTGCGGTAGCGTTGTCACCTCACAGTAAGACGTTGTCCTGTTCGAATCTCAGCTAAAGCGTCTTCTTTGTGGAGACATGCGTGAATGGGCATACCTTCGTTGAAGGTTGGGCATCAGAGCTGGCAACTCGGTACATAAAAATCTACTGCCAGTTATTAGCGGACTGGAGTTCCGCTGTGGTGACCCCTAACCGGAAAAAGCCGAAAGATACAACAGTTAGCCATAATGCAAGGTTTGATTTGACTTTTGTTATTCATATAGGGGCAAGAATATTTATAAAAGTTTCATTAAAGTGTGAGATGGCAGCATCAAATGTCATGGATTTTACTATATTCCAGTTATACTGGGTTTGAGTACTGATAAAGGACGCTTAGGTAAATGTTGTTGTTGCAGTATGCATTTGGCTATGTTTTTGGATTGTGTACTGTGGTATGTGACTGCATAGGTGGTAAGGTGGCCACTTATTGTGTCTGGCAGACATCCAGATGTTTGAATTGTGTTTGATTTGTTTGTAAGGTTCCAATCTAAAGTTGAGTGTCTATTAGACATTTATTGATTGTATTGATGAAGGTCATTGACCATTTATGTATTCATAAACTTCATGGACATAAACATATTTGTTTAAAGAAAGGTTTTTAATAAATGTGTTTATGTAGGTGAAAAGGGTTCACCCATAGTATTGCCTAGTGCTTTCTGGAACATTTGTTTGTGAAATAAAAAATTATTATTCTTGAGACATAAATCTACAATTAGGGGACATAGGTCCATCACCAAAACAAAATGCTAAAGCTCCTATTCCAAAAACATATTTAATAATTGTCCACCTCACCCAACCCTTGTCCTGACAAGTCACCAGTAGAGACTGCCAACATCTTCAATGCTTACTTTGTTGAATCTATATCCAAACTGTTCAAACTCAATAGCTCCAATGTAAGCACTTCCAAAGAGCCCGTTTCCTCTTCCACTACTACCTCTCTCAATACTTTCTCCCTCAAGCCTTTGTCCACTACATATATCAGAACCCTGCTCTCTAAGCTGAAACCATGCTCAGTATCTGCTGACAACATCCCAGCATACTTTCTCCAAATAGCTGCACACTCACTTGCCTTGCCCATCTCTATCATTATAAATCGCTCTATCTCTGAATCAAAAGTACCATCTATATGGAAACAGTTCTATACTCTACCTATCCATAAAGGAGGTAACTCCTCTGAAATCTCTAATTTCAGACCCATTGCCATCCTCTCCCCTCAGTCAGAAGTATTAGAAAAATGCATGCATACTCAAGTCATGCAACATCTCTCTCAGGAAAACCTACTTACTCGTACACAACATGGTTTTCGGCCAAAACATAGCACCTACACTGCTCTCCTGACTTTTCTCAGTACTATTTCCCTGGCTAGAGATGACCATAAACTTATCTCCTGTTTCTTCCTGGATCTCTCAAAAGCCTTTGATTTTGTTTCTCACTCTCTGTTACTAAACAAATTGTCTAACCTCAGTTTCTCCCCAGATACAGTAGAATGGTTCGCAAGCTATCTTACTGACAGACTTCAGTCAGTGAGATGGGACACTGATCTATCCACTCCCCTTCCTATAAAAATGGGGGTCCCTCAAGGATCTATTTTAGGGCCACTACTTTTCAACATTTTCACAAACTTGCTGTTATACCTCCTGCCCACACTCCTCTATTATCCACTACTCTGATAACTCTACAGTCATAACAATAGCTAACTCTCCCTCTGAACTCTTATCCACTACCCAGTCTTCCTTTAATTCAGTGGAAACATGGCTCTCCAACAATCAACTCATCCTCAACCCAAAAAAAAAAAAAACTACTACTCTTCCTCCCAAGAACAGTAAATCGCATTGTCCTCCTTTTCTTTCTTATCCCTTAACAATACCCCCATAGTAGTAGACTCTAGCACAAAACTCCTCAGCGTTACAATTGATGATCAATTAAAATTTGATCTCCAGATAAATAATCGTATTAGGAAAACTCACCTCAAATTAGATCTATTATATAGAAATAAAAAAATTCTCACCCAGGAAGCAAGAATTACTTTCACTCATGCTTACCTTCTCCCCTGCTTAACTTATTGCTCACAAATCCTCACTAACGTTAACTCCTCTCTCCTTGCTAGACTAGATACATACCACAAAATAGCTAGATTTGCAACTCAACAATCCTATAAATCCCACCACTGTGTCTGTCTAAAATATTTGAACTGGCTTGAACTGCTTCACCTCATCCTCCTCTATCAGCTTCAAACCATACACTCTATTCTTTATCAGCCATCATACTGCCCAGCCTTACACTAAGTCATCTCCCACTATGTTCCTACAAGAAACCTCCACAGCTCTTTTCAAGACCTATTAAATATCTATAAGCTCAAGTCTAAAGCAGGGTGCAGCCTATATAGCTTACCAGCCCTTCATTGCATTGAACAGACTCCCCCTAGAAATCCGAACACTCACACATCCCAAACAATTTAAACTAACCTTAAAAAAATATTTTAAATGGCAATTGATCTGCCACTGCTCAAACCCTCCGTGAAAACACTCATCTTACCAGCTTCTCCTCTTTTTCTTATACCTCATTCTTTTTCTGTTCTATTGACAAAAAAAAAAAAAAATATATATATATATATATATATATATATATATATATATACATACACATATATATATATATATATATATATATATATATATATTAATAGAGTATGATTTTTCTATGTTCCTGTTTGATTTTGTTTGACTTCTACTAATACTTATAAAATGTAAAACTAAGTACTTTCGTGGCTGTTATCTAGTTGTTTGACATATACTGCTACTTTTTATACTGCTGTATAAATAACTAAACTTATCAATATAAACTGGAGCTTTTCTCCCTGGGTCTCTGCTGAAAAAGGGCTTCGACTCAGTCAGACATTCCCGATCAACAAATGTAAAATAAATAAGTAAATAAAAATACAATCTACAGATATCAGTAAAAACCTAGTATGTATCGTGTCCAAAACGTACTGTTAAGGTTTTATTGTTCTGAAAAGGCTTTTAGCTGAGGTGCCAAGAGTTATTCAATAAGTAAAGTTGATTTGTGGTTTTAAGTAACATTTCTACTTTCTTTACAAGTAATGTACAATTTCCTTGACTATGAATATAAACTCCACTGAATAATTTCCCCATACCATTTCAAGAGGGAATACATGCTTCAGGGGTACAGATGATTATTAACTGCCTTGCTGGATTCTCCAATGTTGAGGCTGCTCATTAAACCTTGTTTACCTGGATCAGTCATGGCTCCAAACTCTTGCCCATGGGACCAGGCTTTATATGTGGAAGTTTTTGAAAATTAATGCATTTATGGCCTTGAATTTTTGAATTTTATGAAACATATGTAGTTAGTTATTTGAATTATAGTGATGATTATTTTTGTGAAAAGGGGGCTCCCATTTGATTAATGATGTTTGTAAAATATATTAAGAGCAACAGGAGTTTTGCATTAAAGTTACGTATGCGCTTCAGTAAAAAAATGTATATGTAAGTGTGTAAGGCGTACCT